>NC_040898.2:15543716-15706216 GCF_900634795.4 Betta splendens | reverse complement strand
CAAGTAGTTAAAACCAGTCTGAACACACTGAGAGATTGAAATGAAAGCTGTTCTTCAACCTTTTTGGAGTATATGAATGTGGTTGGGAAGGTAACACTCTGTAGTTTTCACCAGAGCTGTCAGATTCACTGTAGATCTAAATGGTAAATAATTTCACACTGAAGAAGACAGAGAAAGAAGTAATTTGAAGTTTTCCCTCCTACATACAGGCAAATATCTCCCAGGTGTATAGGTAAACACACTAAATGACAAAAGGGATCCACTGTGAATATATCGTATCTTTTGGACCAAAACGCTTCATTTGATTACATACGCTGGATCGTTCGCACAAAATGAGACATGCACGTCAACAAACCAAACACCAGCTGGAGAGATAAGTGCATACACCACGAAGGTGTGATGCAAAGTGATGATGATGCAAACCCCTCTGACCAACTACGGTGGAACGTCTCTGTGGTCCTATCAGACTGATGCACCATCTCCTCCCTGTCGCCGTGTGTGGAGATGTTTACATTCTCACACCTGCATCACTGGCGTCTGACTGTCACAGAGGACGGAGGGCTAAGCCTCAACAGACAGAGAGACAACTCCCCGGCCTTGGGTTTGGGAGCTAGAGTCCAGAGTCTATCAGGCAGAGACGACCATTGAACAGTGTAGGTGAAATGCCAAATACATAAAAGAGATGTTAGACAAAACATACAATATTAATTGCAGAACATGTGTCAAAAATCTTATAATAACCACATAGAATTAGGAAGAAACACTTTTTTCATTACATGCCGAAAATAGTAATAGTCGGAAAGACGAGAGTCCAAGCCTTCGAGTGAAAGTAGTATATGCTGGTGTAAACGCAAGCGTTTCTGTGTACACTCAAAACATCGGTCGGTCTCGAACAGTATGGAGCTACCAGATTTCTACATATATATATGTATATGTGGTAACGACTGCTAAGAGATGCAAAACAAGCTTGTAACACTCAAGCATCCTTTCCTTTCATTAAACGTCCTGCTAATTTACACTGTTATCTAAGTGTTTACTCCGCTAGCGTAGCTCCTAGCTTACTTTCCTGCTATGGCTTCCCCCTTTTCCTCTCCCTCTCGCTCTGTTCGGAGCTCGGTGTGTCTTATGTTTAGCTTATCCTCTGCCTCCTTTAGTGATGGTAATGGTATCTGTAATAGGTGTACGCTAGTTGCAGGGTTGGAGGCGAGGTTGTTAGACTTAGAGTCTCGGCTTCGCCTTTCACCAGCAAAGAGCACCAGAGGAAACCCAAGCCTATTATTGGCACTGATGTATCTGGGAATATAGAAGTGGTTAGAAGTGAGATGTCACTTGTCTGATCATGTCACTATTGTTTTATCTGTGGATATGGGAATTATCTCAAAGATGGTTGTAATGGAAAAATTTTGCCTTTGTGCTTTTTCTTATCCAACACAGTCGTCATGTGCTGGTTAGGTGCAATACTGAACAGTCTTACACAAACAACTAATCTCTTTTGCTGTCGTACATCAATTCTAAACATCTGATGTTCCATTTGACTGACTAATAATTTATGATATATGTTTGTCTTTTACACCCGGACTCTGGCTCCATCCTATCTGACTCCCCACCAGACCCAAGGCTGTTAAAGCCAATGCATCTTGTCTTGAAGCTCGGTGTTCCTTCCTTTGGATAAAAAGACATGATGATGCAGAAGTGAGAAAGCAAACATTCTCACTCACAGCGAGATAAGGTGGCGCAAACAATTCTATTGCTGCCGAGAGACGTTCCACCAGAGCCAGAGAAAGGGGTTAGAAGGCAGAAACAACTTGAGGATCGTGGGCTCTTTGCATCACACCTTTGTGGTGTGTGCACTGATCTCCCCAGCTGGTTTTTGGTTTGTTGATGTGCACGATCAACATCCATGCTTTTTATTTGCTTTCCCCATTATTTTTATTTTCTTTATTATTTCAATAAATCGCACAGAAGGGCAACTCTCTCATCTGCCTCTTATCCTTATGATGGTAACGGGCAAAGTGGACTGGGCTTCCCTTCCCTATGAGGGCAGAATGAAATATTATCAAGAGACTGATGTTTTATTTAGCAATATCCAGTTACCAATGGCAGCAATCTTATGCTCGGATGGGAACTCTTTGTCTTATGTATGGGTGTATAGTGGAAACTATGATCAAGGCTGGAAATAGGCTTATTTAAAATGGTAAAACAACAGGGAACACAGAGCCAGGGTGGAATAAGTATGTGGCATCTTGCAGAAAGGAGGCCTCTAGTGCATTTAAGGCTTGGCACTGGGCTGGTAACCTAAAGAGGGTCCTGTGTTGGACCCTAAAAAGCATAAAAAAGCCAAATACAAATACGCGATCCAGTGTATCTGTGTGTGAAAGCTGACTCATTGGTTAGTAAGATAATGTTCAGTGATCGTGATCGCTGATAGCACTGCCATAGGTCCTACCACTAAGGAGATTTTACAGGCTATCTTGCAGCTCCCGGCAAATAAAGCTGCAGGATGTGATCTCATTACAACGGAGCACTCACAAACAGACATACACATGTACGGAGCACAAGAGTGACAACAGTGCTCGTCCACCAGGACACAGCCTTAGTCACAGAGGGCTGAATGTGTGCAGCCTTTAAAAGCAGAGACGCTGCAGAACTGATCAGCCTCCTCCTGATTTGTAAAGCCGTCAGTAAAAGTCTACGGCAGGATTCAAGCTCCAAAGTGCAGAAAGCACCTGAAGTAGGCGGTCACAGCACAGTCAAAATGGTTTTCAAGCTGTAATTTAAATGGAATCAAATCATACTATTACTGTAACAACACAAATTGTTAGAAGTTACATCCCACACTATGTGACTGACTGAGAAAAGCATCCATACTAATGGGTTAGTGAACAGGTTGCTGCAGGACATTGTGTTCATTCAGAGGTAAAGCAGAATACAGGAGGCAGTGAAGGATCAAGAGAAGCTGGAGGAACGTGGATCTGCCTTTAAAAGGTTCTAGCAGTAAAAGGGGTTCGAGGTACGCTTCAATACAAAAGCATTTTCACCGAGCAGCGGCTGATCGAACAGCGGAGCTGATGAAAAGAGCTGCTGCTATTCATCGTCTGAATTGTTCATTTGCAGAATGAAGGGTGATGCAGGAGGACGCAGGCTTGTTTGCGCAGGTGGGTTTTAAAAGTACTGTTAGCCCAAGTAGCACAAGATAAAGTGTTAAAGATCCCTGAAGGAAAAGTGGGAGAGAATAATAGCAGTGATTACAGCAGCTCAGTGCTGATACTGTACTGATACGCTCACATCGTCCTGGAAACGCATCCAGAGCTGCTGTCACTCAAACATTGTACAATGCAGCACAACTTCACAGGTTGTGACTGTGGACTCAACGAGCAGGTCGCTCATTACTGCAGAGAATGAGGAAAACAGCACTGGGCCTCATCAGGGACGGCTTAGATTCCTCCCGTCCCCCCGACTGTAAATAATGGCCAGACAGAGTCGGTGCTGTGTTTAAAGGCTTCAGTCTCAGCTGCTGTGACATTTATTTAGCTCCACTGAGAGTCAACCTGGGTTCAGACACCACACTTCACTTTGCCTCTACGCGTCGCGATGCCAGAGCTAAAGACGTCTCAGTGGTTTGAGAATAAGATGATGAAGCGCCAGCGGCCTCCACTGGGACCAACCAGCGTTTTCCTGCTTTCTTTCACTTCTCTGTCCTCTCCCTTCACATTCATTAGGGGCTCCTGGTCCTTTTCTATACCCCTTCCTCCCCCAGCCAATCAAACGCGGCATTTAAGAAACGCTCTCAGACTCTGCCTGAAAGGAAATCCCCACTTGGTGCAAGCGTCTGCCGTTAAAGCTTAAGTTTTCCCAAACAAGGGTGAGTGAGCAGCAGCAGGACATGGATGAACGGAGGAGACGCAGGCTCTCTGTGGCCTCACATGACTCAACCAGACATTTAGAGTTCGCTCTCTTAGGTTCCACTTTTAGCGTGACTGATTTCTATTGTGTTAATAGAGGATCTGATGGTTTAATCATTAACATTCATGTCATTTCAGCACCAGCCTTAGTCCATCTACTGGGACAGTTTTTGATATTCTGACTGGTACTTGATTGCGTCGACCCGTCCTGAGCTGCACAGTTACAGAAGTAGATCGATGAGAACCAAAGAGCTTTTTCTGTACTGTCAAAGCGATCCCGACCGACCCACCTCCCCCCCGGACGCCCCGCTCCTCACCCGCCTCCCGCTGCCTCGTCTGATCAGCCCTGACAACGGCATTCGCCATTCATTAGGACGTTAGAGAACCTGGAGCACAGTGAGCCTCAGGCAAAGGTGGGAACAGCAAGGACGGTTAATGGCTACGAACGTACACACACACGCACAGACGGACACACACACGCATAGATGGACACACACCAGTGGACACACACACACGCACATAAACACACGCATGGACGTACACACGGACACACACACACACACACACACACACACACACACACACACACACACACACACACATCAATGTCACCACTGGAAGCTCCGTCCAACCAGTCTACACAGGTCACACAGATGGTATTTACCAGGTGGTGGTATTTACCAGGTGGTGGTATTTACCAGGTGATGGTACTGTATTTACCATGTGATGGTATTTACCAGGTGGTGGTATTTACCAGGTAATGGTACTGTATTTACCATGTGATGGTATTTACCAGGTGGTGGTATTTACCAGGTGATGGTACTGTATTTACCATGTGATGGTATTTACCAGGTGGTGGTATTTACCAGGTGATGGTATTGTATTTACCATGTGATGGTATTTACCAGGTGGTGGTATTTACCAGGTGGTGGTATTTACCAGGTGATGGTACTGTATTTACCAGGTGATGGTATTTACCAGGTGGTGGTATTTACCATGTGATGGTATTTACCAGATGGTGGTATTTACCAGGTGGTGGTATTTACCAGGTGATGGTACTGTATTTACCATGTGATGGTATTTACCAGGTGGTGGTATTTACCAGGTGATGGTACTGTATTTACCATGTGATGGTATTTACCAGGTGGTGGTATTTACCAGGTGGTGGTATTTACCAGGTGATGGTACTGTATTTACCAGGTGATGGTATTTACCAGGTGGTGGTATTTACCATGTGATGGTATTTACCAGGTGGTGGTATTTACCAGGTGATGGTACTGTATTTACCATGTGATGGTATTTACCAGGTGGTGGTATTTACCATGTGATGGTATTTACCAGGTGATGGTACTGTATTTACCATGTGGTGGTATTTACCAGGTGGTGGTATTTACCATGTGATGGTACTGTATTTACCATGTGATGGTATTTACCAGGTGGTGGTATTTACCATGTGATGGTATTTACCAGGTGATGGTACTGTATTTACCATGTGATGGTATTTACCGGGTGGTGGTATTTACCATGTGATGGTATTTACCAGGTGATGGTACTGTATTTACCATGTGATGGTATTTACCAGGTGGTGGTATTTACCAGGTGATGGTACTGTATTTACCATGTGATGGTATTTACCAGGTGGTGGTATTTACCATGTGATGGTATTTACCAGGTGGTAGTATTTACCAGGTGGCGGTGGGTGGAGTTTTAAGACAACCTGCCTGCAGATTGTAAAAGGGACTTTAATTGGAGTTCCTATTTGTTCCTATTCCCAGCAATATGTTGTGATCTCTTCATCAGCACAGGTTGGAAACTGATTTCAGAGAAGCATGAAACAGAACTGACGCAGATCTGAGTCCGTACGAGTTACGTTTCCTCCTTAGATTCTACTGTGTTACTTCTGCAGTGAATAGAACGGACGTTCCCTCTTGTGTGACTTAGTTCCCACTCAGCTCTAGAAGCATTGTTTCAAGCTGTTGGATCCATGTGAAGAGATTAAACACGGGTCACGGCTGCTGAATAAATGACTCATTACTACACTGTGTTTACTTCCTCTGGAGTTCACTAATCCTCCGCTCAGCGCTCAACACTTGAGTTTGATTTTTTTACTCAGACATCTTGACATCATAAACAAACCACTTCATGAAGTGGAACTGGTTGAGTCCTAACGCGATGACGACTGACAATAACGCTGAGCATCTAATCAGTGTGGCTGCTGTTGGTGGTGGATGTATGAACAATGGGCCCACAAACACTGATGGTTGGACGACTGGGTCAGAACATCTCTGCAGGGTCAGTATCTGTCAAACGCAGCAGTCAATCAGAGACAGGGCCAAGACTCACGGAACGGTCGGAGGAGTGGGAAGAACCCGATAGAAGAAACAGTGACTGAATGTGAGGAGACGGTGCCGAGGAAGATCCAAGCAGACACTTAGGAGCTAACACACACACACACACACACACACACTCGCATGCATTACCTTGAGATAATATGACACACTTTAAACTTGCATGTCACACACAGCGGCACATTCTGCTTCATTAAAACTTCTGATTTACTTTTGAAGTTTTGAAGAAGACACGAGCTCTGACGCGGCTTCACTAAAGGAAATGTGAATCCAGTGCTTCAAGACCTAAGCAGACAGCCGAGCACCGAGCTACTCGCTAAACCACCCAAGCGAGAGTGAACACATGCAGATAGAGATCCCATCACATCGACGGACGTTCTACTTTAGAACAGAGCAGGAACGGCTCCGAGCTCAGAAACCTTTGTCTGTGAAGCTAAGCCATTAGCCGTTAGCTCTCTGTACCACACTGTAAACAGTGGGTGTGAAAAGGCCTATAGACGTGTGTTACTCCACAAAGCAATTAAAGCATTACAGCAACATCAAATGCAAGAGGAGAGGAAGCAGAGAACACGTCCTTCTACCACAAGAGCACACATCTATCTACAGCAAAATGGAAGCCTGAAAGCAGAGCAAAGCAATCACCCATTCATGAGTCCAAGTGGTTGGAAAATCTAAATAACGTTCAGTGAGTGTAAAAAGCCTGTGATGCTGTACGCTAGCAGAGGTTTTACACTGTACCAACCAACCTGATTAAGTTCTCTGAGAATTCAGAAGCAAACGTTTCTTCAAATGAATTTTCAGAAATAATTATTCCAAAGGCTGCAGAGTGTGAGATTAGCAGGGAGGCTTTTGGTGGTGTCTGCTTTCTGTGACGTCCAGTGGCACAAACACAAACCCAATGTTTCATAAGTTAGAGACACTGCGGAATGTAACAATGTAACAACAAGCAGGCTGTGTGTGTGTGTGTGTGTGTGTGTGTGTGTGTGTGTGTGTGTGTGTGTGTGTGTGTGTGTGTGTGTGTGTGTGTGTGCGCGCGTGTTACTGTGTGTAAGAGTGTATGTGCGTGTACGTGCATGTGGTAAAAGCCACAAAACATCTTAAAGCCTCCATTTTAATAAAGATAAGTCTGTTGAATTAACGGCCAAAGCTCGTTAAAAACCACTCAGCAGAACACAGAAACCACAGCGGACCTTCAGCACTCGCATTAATAAAACGCTCACGCTCTAATGAAAACAAACACAAGCTCTCAGCTTCACACCAGGAGATTTAAATGTTTCATACTGTAATAATATCCAGACTGTAGTTGGTCCAACCTCTGAGCTCCTCATTCGTCAGTCAGACTCATTATCAGGCTATTTATCTACAAAAAGCTTCTTTTTTTAACCTCGATTGATGTTGAACTTAAAGTAGAAATTAAATCATTAGTTCTCCTTTCATTCAATTATTTAATTTTAATGATAAAACAGAACTTTAAATGCTTTAGTTAAATGTTTAATCATTTTTGTTTAAATTTATAATTAGTCTGTGTCCAACTGTTTCTTGCACTGATGCCGATGTAAATGAGGTGCCAACCACAATGATTAGGGTTCATTACCTGGGGATCATGAATATCCTCACTTAAAATGTTTAGATGTACAGTAGGAACACGGTCTGTGTGTGTGTGTGTGTGTGTGTGTGTGTGTGTGTGTGTGTGTGTGTGTGTGTGTGTGTGTGTGTGTGTGTGTGTGTGTGTGTGTGTAGTTCTTTGGATTCGTTCAGTGTTACGACATCTGACCTCCCAGAAACAGAGACTTGAACGCAGTGTGAGTCTGCACTGGTTTGTGTTGTATCATTGAGTCCAGACCTGATAACTATGATAACATGTCTGCACCGCTGTTTGCTTCTCCATTTCACACACATAACCACAGAGCTGCATGCTGTCAGTGTACTGTACAGAATCAAAGCGACACCACATGACAAGATGCTTCAGCTCGTCTCCGTTTACACAGTGAAAATGTCAGGATGACCAAGAACCTGAGTGTGTTTGTGGTGAGTTTGTGGGGTGAGCGGACACAAAATAAAAGCATTTATTGAGAGAGCGACGAAGCAGAAAGACGAAGACGAAGATGTGCTTGTCTGTAAAAAATTGATTTCAAGGCAGCAGTGATGCCTGAAGCAAGTTTGGCTTTAAATGATTAAATTTTCATTTTTACACAAGTCGTGTGTGTGTGTGTGTGTGTGTGTGTGTGTGTGTGTGTGTGTGTGTGTGTGTGTGTGTGTGTGTGTGTGTGTGTGTGTGTGTGTGTGTGTGTGGTACAACTGTGCAGATACATATGTACCTGGTGTGTCAGCTGCTACGTCTTGTCCTGATAGTAGACGTGTGAAGACTTTCACAATAAAACTCCACCTTTGTGATGCGCTCATGAAGGTGTTGTTACTGTTGGACTTGATTAGTTTCATCATTGATGAAATCTAGACGTCTATAAAAGCCTTCACCTCCACAACTCTTACTCTGCAGATCTCTTCTTAACCAGAGGCTGAAATAACACTTCAGTTTTTTGGACAGCATCAACGCACAGCCAAAGTTCAACTCAAGGCATTTTATAATGTAAGATTTAAGACCCTATCCATCTGCTCGACCGGTCGGGCTGCATCAGTCTGTGTATCTGCGACAAAGCATCTCTTCAGGCAACTCGTCCTGGTGGGCACACTTAGGCCAGACAGGGTAACCTGTCCCTCCAGCGTGCTCTTAGTCCTGCCGGGGTCCTGATATCCGCAGTGATTCCGGGGTCCTGTCGTACCGGGTTCCTGCGATCCTGGGGTCCTGCGATCCCAGGGTTTTGTGATCCCGGGGTCTTGTGATCCTGGGGTCCTGCGATCCCGGGGTCTTGTGATCCTGGGGTCCTGCGATCCCGGGGTCTTGTGATCCTGGGGTCCTGCGATCCCGGGGTCTTGCGCTCCGCAGCGATCCCGGGGTGCTGCTCTGGACCAGCACCCACAAGGCGTTTTAATTCAATGCTCTGCACTGCGCTCATCAGGGAGCAGCAGCTCAGAAGCTCTACTCCTTAGCATCAGCCGCTTTCTTAGCTATTTTATCATTCATATTTATATTGTCCTCATCCTCAGTAATAAATGCTCCAAATTCCCTCCAAAATACATGCTGCAAACAATCACTTATGGACGGACTGTCAAGTGGTCCAGCTTTTGAAATTTGTTTTCTGAGTCAAAGTATTTCCACATTTCAACCTCTCCTGTCAGAAGGGCATCATCCATCCTGCCTTCCACAGAAAGTTGAAGATGTCCCTCAGTTGCTCCTGTCCTTGATTTGTCAGTCTGTCTGACTGAGCAGGCTCTTCCTCTTCTCAACCCCGGACAGAAGGGAACCTACTTCTTCATGCGTTAAACCTCATGAGGGACATATTTCAGGCTTGCGTGTTAAATTATTGATGAAGTGTCCCTGGTTTCTCATATTTCCCCCAGGCGTCCGGCTGATAGAGAACTGAAACCTCTGAGGATTGCATTTGCATCTCAACACACTGAGACAGCAACTACAAGTACTAACCGGCATCTGGCGTTACATGACAGCCTACTCACAACACACTAGCATCACTGACACAGTACAAGACAGAAAACTACCTCTGCACGTATGAGGCGTGAAACACTAATGAACAGAATTCATGACTTCGACTGGATCAGCTGTTGTTTAAAGTTTCCACAGCGCCCCCAAGAGGGACAATGCCAGCATTACACAAAGCCTCTCCTGTTGACTGTTCAGTCTTCAGTTGTCATGAAGGCAAATCGGTTGAGAGGTGACGTCTGGCGCTCACCACAGCACTTTACAGCCGTGCTGCTTTAAAAGCTAATTAGCTGGTGGCTAATCTGAAGAGTCCAAGGCGTTGACAGCTGGGGGAGACGCTGATAGAGGACTTCTCAAGTTAGCGAGGTTTGACTTTAAATTGGCGAAGGTGTCAGCAAAGTGCAGAATGGAGATGAGTGCATTTAGACCCATGTGTGTTAAAGTGGAGGAGCAGCTGGTTTGAGCGGTCTCGTTTGTCGGCCTGGATATTACAAACACTCTACTGCCACAGGAGAATATGAAAGGCGAACACACACCTGCATCACGCCCCTAGATTTTTTTATTTCACAAGCAATGATGAGATCACAAACCTGGGACCACATGACTGTGTGGAAGACGAAGACTCTAAATATAAACTGACTCCTTCCACATATTTCATCCGTCACCTGGATTCTTCTCCTGAACATCTGCTTCTTTCACTCAGTCAAGCAGTTTTCATACCATCACCACGTTTCCTGCTGCTGTGTGTTACTCTTTGTGATGCTGGTGGGGAAGAATAAGACAGACTACCAGCCGAACCCCAGCGGGGCGCCACACTAAACTACAGTCAGAGCTACTTCCTGTCTGGTTGATCGAAAACTGAAGTCATTATAGAGGCATGTGTTCGGGTATTGTTCTTTGTGAATTTGATATGTAAAACCCGATATGCAAAACACATGGGTAAAATCAACAAATGTATTATGTAACATTACTTACAAAATAAATAAATGTTTTACCTGGAAAAAGTACCTTGTTAATATTGATGTACCTTGTTAATATTAATGATACGGTCATTTGGAAATTAACAGCAGGAAGAACCAGATGTGGACACAACCAAATGACTGCGGGCTCTCAGCTGAAAGCTTGGATCAGCTGATAATTTCTTGTGAAACATCTTAATGTAATCAAATACACCAGTCAGATGCTCAAATTACAGACTAATGTTTTTGAAAATGTTTTATTTCAAATTAAAGACGTGAATGAAAACAATTATTGTCACTGGAACAAAACCTGGCAATGTGTTCAAACTGGACAGGGAACCAGAAGTTGTGTAGAAGCTAAATGACAGACGTGGAGCAGAAAGAAAGACGAGGGATCCTCTAGTGGATGAATAATGGAGGCTTTGGAGAAGACTTGGACAGGGCGTCAAAACATGTTATTTTCAATTCACCTAAAGTTTAAGTCTCACTGCCAACGAAACACCAGCTCCGTTTCCTTCATCGTCATCATCATCCTGGACGATGACAAGCAGCCAAAGGCTGAAATGAACACAAAGCAACAACAACAGCTTCCTGCGTGTGAGCACGACCACAACCTGCAGCTTCAAAAGCCATGAGCTCCTAATTACAACACTGGATTCTTCGTGTTTAAAACAAACCATGTGTCTGATTAGATGAGCTGCAACAGGACTTGGCCTTTTTCACTGTGTCAGTCTTTTCTCTATGAGCTTTAAGTAATTATTCTCTCTTGTTGATAGATTCACTTAGACTGAAATCAATATTGTTTAAAGAATTGTATTTTGGGTGCTGTATTTGATGCTTTCGCTTGACCGTCCAGTCACTTGTTGACATGTGGACAACTGGTTTGTCATTGAAATCTCCAAACTCAGCTCAGACGGACAGAAGCACCTCCAAGGCTGTAGCTCCACCTGCTTAATGCCAGTCCGCACCCACAGCACACTTTAATGAGCTGCTGTAGAATTCAGCAGACGTCAGTGTGAGCAAATCAATCTACCTGCAGCACCACATGCTCATCACACCGGTAGAAGACCTCCAGCTAAAAACTGAAGGGCTCAGTATCGAGCTGCATGTTTGAACAGCTGCTGAAACTATCATGATGCTTGTTTTTACGGTTTAATAGCACCCTGTGGCGTTTTAATACAGGCTCAACTAAAGTTACAGCGATTTTTACCAAAACAGCGTGGAACAAACATCTGCAATGCTGATTTTGTCCACCTTTTAAAGACTGTTTGCATCAGCCAGTGTCTGTACATCTGCACCATCAACGTACAGCCTGTCACAGTCTGTGTGAGCGACACGCCAGCGTTTATGCTACACAACTGTTTGCTCCAACTCCAGCCCAGAGACGCATGAATACTAACTGTGATTTGACAACTACCCCATGAAGGGATTCGATTAAAAAACATGTATTTTTGCTGAAAGAACTGAACACGTCTTTGTGTTTAAAGCTAACTCTAAAGAAAGAGTTCGACAAATAAATGAAGCAACATTACTGCAGTCAATATAACTTTAGTTGTTAGATTTTCTTCCCAAAAAGCAAAGTGTGGCTTCAGAATCCGAGCTCCATAATTTCCCTTTTCCTCAGAACACAAACGCATCGTTTTGGAGGCAGACAGCATCTCATTCACAGCTGGAGTCCGTCAGCAGGTAACAGTTTCAAGCTCATCACCAGAGCTGTTTTCAGTCTCCCTGCTGCCTTTAACTAACCTCCAGCAGGAGCCGAGCACATGTGGCCAGCACATGAAAAGGAAGAAGCGCCCGCTCTAAAGGCACCGACTAAAGAGCACACAGTGCCCTCCTGTCTGTGCATGAATGATCTCTGCAGGGAGCCGAGCCCGCAGCCCGGCCAGCGCCGGGCCCCGCATCAACAAGAACCAGTACCCGAGAAAAAGAGTACAGGCCCAAGTCACTGGCGCACAGTCAAGGACACTTTGGAATCAACAAGGTCATTGAGGAGAACCATGGAATTCATTTAAAATCAAAGGAGATGCACCTGATTCTTTCATGAGCAATGAGGTTGAACTTCACTCACTTCCTTAAAAAAAACAAAGCAAACACCAGGACTCACCAGAGGCCAGCGGACGTCTCACTGGTTCACAGTTCAGAGCTGCTTTAATCACGTGGTGCGCGTCATCAGGATCCTGAACGGACTGAGCTGGAACAGAGAGCTGCAGGTCAGCGACACTGCTGTTTATGGCGTAAATGAATGGTCCACGCATCTACTTTCAGGACGTTACCCACGTTCCTATGGTTCTAATCACATCTGACCGTGAGGCAGTTACACCAACACTAAACGCCACTTACCGAGTGTATTTAGCTCAGGAGCAGCCACTGCTGCTGCTTCGGGTCGGATCTAAAGTTACGTTATTACTCTTTCATTCACAAGGAACTGTAAAGCGAAGAAACCGCGGGTCAAGTTCACGTTGATTGTTCAGCAACCAATCACCGCCGGCTCTCTGTATTTGACACGTGTGTGCACCAATCAGATTCTTGGTTCCTGTTCATTTCCAGCATACCACAACTTACAAAAGGAATCTACAATCAGCTCTAAATGAATGAATCAATAAGAAAGGAGCAGAACCTTCAAACTAAAGAGGAACATTAATATTCAAATACTGTACCTTAACTGAATAAATAGAACATAAATGTATAATAAATATATTTTATTGAACTACATAACAGTACAGTACTTTGGAGGAGACTAAAGGTTCTGCCACTACTGGACCCGTCCTTTTACTTTGGTTCAGTTCATTTTAAGCTGCACACACAGCTGGATCTGTGTGTAGAGCTCATGAACGGTAACAATGAGGTGAAGACACGTCTCTCTATTATTCATTCTGTGTGACCATCTCACTATTAAAACCAAGGTTTTTTCCTTTTATTCCCTGGTGCATGTCATGGTTTGCAAGTATGAAGTTTTCAGTAAAACCTAAAAAATGAGGGATGTTGATTACAGCATTATGAAGAAGCTCTTCTTAAATCCTCTCTC
Organism: Betta splendens; assembly: GCF_900634795.4. Lineage (NCBI taxonomy): Eukaryota > Metazoa > Chordata > Actinopteri > Anabantiformes > Osphronemidae > Betta > Betta splendens. The sequence continues at coordinate 15,692,423 of NC_040898.2, read as the reverse complement.
ACAGAATCCTGGGGACTCCTCCTCCACCAGCCTTCTCAGAACCACAGCTCCCTCCACTGGATCCTGTTTGTATGTGAAGACTGGTACCTTGGTCCTACAGTCAAGACAAGATGCTTCAAAGTGGCCCTGTTGTAAATGGCCAACTCTCTTCTCTGCCAGTAAACGCCTCACACCAAGTCTTAGCTCATGAGTGGAAGCACAAACAGGGCGAATGCAGTGAGCTGTAATGTGGCTCCTCATCCTCAGGCTCATCTCCGGTTCTCTCCTCCAAGGCCTCATTCATAATCCGACCCGACGCTTCTGACTTCCCCTCTCCCTCCTGCCTCGTGCATCTATAATTAATCATCGGTCGGTGGGGGTTCCTGGAGCAGGCAGGAACAGGTAGAGGTCGGTGGGTCAACGTGTCACGGTGAGGAAAACACGACCAAGCGGATCCTCTGTCAAAGTGGAGACAGCTGAGAGGAGCCGGGGAGACACCGGGTTCAGGGCAGAGAGCTGCATGGAGCTCAGACTGCGAGATGATGATGATCCGAAGACAGGGAGATAGCGTGTTAGCACAAGAACGCTGGTTTCTGATTGGCTGACAGCCTCTGAATCAGTGGGCGGGGTCATGTCCACCGACTCACCTTTAGCACAGCATTCAGCCACATCTTCATCATGCATCCCTCCAGTCTGGCCTTTGCTTGTTGCCATGGAGATCCTGCACACACACACACACACACACACACACACACACACACACACACACACAGGCTGCAGTGTCTTTGAGAACTCTTTGAGAACTGACATTAAAATAAAATCCCATTATTAGTTTTATTTATTATTATTATTATTATTATTTTTATTTCATTATTAGTCTAATTTGGTGATGTGAGGTATCAGAATCATCACCTCAGAACCAAAACCACTCTGCTCAGAACCAGAACCGTTATGGGAATCACCTGGAAATGAGCATGTCTTTGAAAAGTGGTTGTTTAGAAATATATTATATTTTTAGAAAGTCATGACAAGTTTGAGAGGTGGGCGTTGGAAAACTGCAGAAAGTGTTGATCATTTGGGACAAAGAAGACACATCAGGGGAATTTTTACAAATTAACATTTCTATCATTTCAAGTTGAAATGATATTTAGAAAATGTATGAACATTTGTTAACCTTCTAGAGATTGGGAGGATTGATGTGATGATGGAGGTTCATGCTGTAAAGAAAAGGGATGGAAGCATCTACATTATTGTAACAGTGGTTAAACAAATGCAGCAGCACTGGGTGTTTGCAGGATTCAGAAGCCGCAGCCAGTGACCAATCGACTCCTCCTGGAGCTTCCTCTGCAGGAAACGATGGACGAAGGATCGTTTCCAGTGAAGCGCTGCTACTAAAACTACAACATCTGCTCGTTCAGAGCTTTTAGCCATGAGTAAAGCCGGTGCAGACCTGGATCAGGAGGTCGTGAGCCATACAGTATGTGTGTGCTGCAAAGAAGCCAATGTTTCATTAGTGGGGCGACACGGCCGATTACACTCGTGGCCACACACACACACACACACACACACACACACACACACACACACACACACACACACACACACACAGATCTGGACTAATCAATGATTAGTAATTGGACCTGCAGGGAGAACAGGAGGATGCTGTGATGTATAGTGAAACTAATGCGTGTGTGTGTGTGTGTGTGTGTGTGTGTGTGTGTGTGTGTGTGTGTGTGTGTGTGTGTGTGTGTGTGTGTGTGTGTGTGTGTGTGTGTGTGTGTGTGTATGTGTCTAAGGGGAAACACAATGAGGGAGGAAGGAAGGACCACTGGTGTGAAATGAGACAAACGAGTGTGTCGAGGGCTTTGTGCGAGTAATTTGTGTTCATCCTTGTGTGTGTCCATTCTAGCGTGTGTGAGTGGGAGCCATTGATCTGGCGCGTTATCTGAGCCTGTGATGTCGCTACATCAAAGGGTTTCTGTTACTTTCTGCTCAGCTGCCACTGGGCCGGGTGTGTGGACGACTGTCACCTGTACCGACCCGGTCGGCCGGTCCAATCAGCGCCAGGAGTGCTCAGAGTCAGACTACACAATCAAACAACGGCTGCAAAGCGGCACTGCTTTAACACAACAACACAATTCTATTTTGCAGAGCTTGAAGTCATTAGTATTAATAGTTTGTATTAACATCATTATTTTTAATATAAGTTGTGTCTTCATTCAAATTTCATCTGTAACGGTTCAATGGTTGCGTTAATTGCAAACACAAATAAAAGAACAAGCAGAATAAAAACATATGAAGCTTTTATCTGAACCATGATGCAACGCACTGAAACGGATCCCAGACATCAGCAACACAGGGCAGGTCTGCCTGGACTGGACTGGTGTGCACGGAGGAGGTGACGTTCACAGTGGAATGAGGCTTTATGGCCGATCGTTCGCTGTGAATATTAAAGGAGCTGCTTTAGTGGAAATCAATGACGTTGCTTCTGTCCTGCTGAAGCATTTAAAGACCGACCTCGTCCTCGAAACCGGCTCTGGGCTAAAAAACAACTCGAGTGCCAGACAAATGCAGTAAAACCTTGTGTGACGGACAGAAGCTTCAGGATTTACATAGAAATCAGGAATGAGCTGAAACCACTGAGTTTGATTAATCAAAGCAAGAAGCCAAACACCAATTAACTAAAACCCAACAGTCGTGTGGACACTGGGCCAACTTCCCTCAGCGCCGAGTGAAGTCCACAAACTCCATCAGAGGTCTTCCCAGTTCAGTCCAAACCAATCAGTTAATGCTGAGTCGCCATAATGAATCTGTGAATGAGGTCAAAGGTGTGAAATGCGGCTTCAACATATCTGCAACCCCAGAAGCTGTGAGGAGCAGAAGGAGGTGGTGGACCGGGCCGCGGGCCGGGCCGTAGACAAGCGGGTCCGGGCCGTGGGCCGGGCCGTAGACAAGCGGGTCCGGGCCGTGGGCCGGGCCGTGGGCCGGGCCGTGGGCCGGGCCGCGGGCCGGGCCGTGGACAAGCGGGTCCGGGCCGTGGGCCGGGCCGTAGACAAGCGGGTCCGGGCCGTGGGCCGGGCCGGCCAGTGGACCGCGCTGTGGGCCGGGCCGTAGACAAGCGGGTCCGGGCCGCGGGCCGGGCCGCGGGCCGGGCCGGCCAGTGGACCGCGCTGTGGGCCTGTCGGGGCGGACTGAAGGTTTGATCTGTGGCCCGTGTCTGTCCACTGGCTGCAATGAGCCGTTTCATTGGGTTCAACACAGTGGAGCGTGCCAGAACTGTCATGGGAGCTGTGGAGCCGAACCCCCACCGGACCCTCCGCCATAAGGAGCCCATTATGCCGTCCTGGCGCTGGCCCGGTGCCACGCTGGCACACGACGGCCGGCCAGGACGTGCTGCGAGCTGCCAGGTCCTGTCAGTCAGCATCAACGGCACCGCTTTGAATCAGCCTCAAAACAGGCGGCGACGCGACGGACGACACGTCCCAAAGATGCACCTGAGAGAGGACGCGGCGACGAGCTCTGAGGCACGCGGGCTTTTAACGAGCTCAGGTCAACACTGGTTTCATTAGCAGCAGCTGCAGTGTTTAAACGCTCCACGCAGCACATTCATCCTGAACAGACACACAACAAGGGAGAAAAGCTCCGATGCTCGTGGAGCAGAGGCAGCGGGACCTTTGAGGGTTGCGGGTTGGATTCCCGCTCTGCCCCTCCTCGCTGCCCCTCCTCTGCTTGGGCGCCTGCCCGGATCGGCCGCAGTGAGACGCTTCTAATCCTCTTTTGATGAACTTGGTTAATGGACCTCCTGCGGCGGACTCGGGCTCTGTTTGTCAGGCAGCACACGACCCTCTCCACGCCCCGGAGCACCCACTCCCACTCCCACTCCCACCTCCCCGAACGCGCCTGCGTTTGCCCATAAAAGTGCCAGCGGAGCGACAGTGTTTGGTGCTTTGCACAGGAACACACGATGCCGCCGCGTAAAAGTCTTTTTGCGCCTTTCGTCTCGGTGCAGCCGGACGGCGGCGTGGGGCCGGCGCCGCGGCACGGACACGTCCACGCTCTGTTGCACCGGAGCCGTGCGCAGGAGCGCCACGCGGACCACCACGAGCCTCCGTGCGCCATCGTGGAGCTGCGGATGGGCCCCGCGTTGCACCACCTGCACCCGGACAAGTGCGCGCTGGAACGCGCGCAGAGGAGGCGGCGCCTCGCTGCCAACGCCCGGGAGAGGAGGAGGATGCTCGGCCTCAACGTCGCCTTCGACCGGCTCCGCAGCGTCATCCCGAACCTGGAGAGCGACAAGAAGCTCTCCAAATCCGAGACCCTCCAAATGGCGCAGATCTACATCGCCACCCTCAGCGAGCTGCTCCAGGAGGGAGGCGGTGGAGGCTCGGCTCCGACCGACGCACTGAGGCCCTCGGGGGCTCCGGCTTCACAGGGGGCCACATTGGTAGACGAGCCGTCGGGCTCCGTTACAGACGTTCGCACCGGGAAGGGAGGCGGCGCGCGGCTGCGCACGGAGGAGCAGCGGGGTCGAGAGGACGACTTGTGGGAGAGAACGAGCGGCACAAAGTGACATCAGCGCTTTTTTCAAATATTCCAACTATTTCCACTGGTGTACATTTCTTTTTTATTATTTGCTTCCTGGTCGCACAGTAAAACACATTAAGCTCTACAGTGACTCGTTGTTTTCCAGTGTGTTGAACCATCTCTACATAGCTGACATTATGCATTTGTAAGAAACATCTCTCAACTCAAAGGTTTTGTGCCAAAGGGCCAACATTTTTACAGAAACATCGCAAGAAAAAGAAAAAGGGGCAGGAAGTACTGAAAGTAGCAACTTTTATTATTTTAAAACTATTTACAGGTAACCAAAGACATCAGTCTGCAAATTGGTACAAAGATCAAGTATTCCTGCAGTTTGTAGCTTGTTAAGAAGCTCTGTCCAAAATAACACGGGAAAAGGCTTCAGAAAAAGAAAAACAGAGCCAGGTTCCGAAAAAGTAGAGTCTACCGGCCCTCCCTCCTCCCCCATCTCACCCAGAACCTCCCCCCCTCCCATCAGCCTCCCTCTGATGGGAGGAAATCATTCTATGTACAGGGACTGTACAAAAAGCTCTTCCAGACGTCTGTGAATAAAGCTCTTGTAAACTTTTTCTTAAAGGAGTGTGACTGTCCAACTGTGAGAGAGACAAGTACAAAATAACAGCATGAACATGTTCGATGATTTGCATTTTTAACTTTAACAGCTGATGAAATTCAGAGGAACAAAAAAAATAACACACAGACCCATTCCAATTCTCCAAAACACAAAAGCAAGTGGAGCGTCTGCTCGTATCTGAGCGAAAACAAACTAAATGGCTCATTTCTTCACCTCCGCCTCGAACAGAGGGCCCTTCAAACCAAATGCATCCCATCAGGAACGTTACGCTTTACAGCATCCAGCACCTCCACTCTCTCACTGAGGTTGCTGCAATGCATTGTGGGAAACCAGGAAAAGAGCAAAGAACTAACATCTTGCTAAGAAGTTTGTGACCTTGTACTTTAACGGTTTCAGTTTAAATGGAAAAAAAAAAGTATGGACTTGCTCCGTAAAGGGTTCAGCACCAAGGAATGAAGCAGCTCCTCAACTCGTGTGTGCGTTTGTACTGTGATTGAAGACCCCACCTTTACCTTCAAGTGCACACAGGCAGTAATTGAAAAAGACCTGAAGGTCGTCAGGTTCTGGTTCGGACCACTTCACAACTTTGATGATTTTAAGGGGGGCATCAAAGTTTCCAGAGGGTCCTGGGTGTGTTATTCTGGCGCAGACCGACTGGAGCGAGCTCGGCAGGAAGAGAGACGCTTCTGGTGAACTCGAGGAGAGAAACGCTGTGAACTAGAGGAAACAGAGCCCACGCAGACACCTGCAGGCGCAGCCACCGCAGCTCTGCACCAGACGGCCAGTCAGCGCCGCGTGAACTCTGTCCAGAACAGATCCATACTTTTTGATTCGTCTGCCTCAAAGCATCTACTTCCAACTGAGTCCACAGGTCAAAACGGCACAAAGAGAAGGAGCAAACAAGAATAGAAGAACCACTTGAGAGACACGACGTGACCACTCATTTTGCCAATTATCAGCTTTAGAGGCCGAGCTGAGTGGTGTGAGGCCTTGATGGAGCCTGGAGAAAATGGCAGCTTCAGTTTAATCTGCAATCAATCGATGGAAAGAGGAGCCACACTGAATTTAAAAGAAACAATGCAATATAAATAAAAGGAGGGTGAAATGACACTGAATACTGAGTTGGGCTGCGTTAGAGTCTGAAGCCACTGAGCCTCCTGAAGTTCACCAGAAAGTTAAATTCAAGGGCCGTTTAAGAGTCTCCGTCGCTGAGCCATGGCTATGGAGATCGTGTGGTGGTGGTGATGAGGAGGAGTGTGTCCAGCAGCGAACTGCGGAGGTGATGATGATGAAGATGTTGGTTGTGTATGTGTGTTGTATGACTAGCAGTGCTCCAGATAGTCAATGATCCTGGAGATGGACTTCTGTCCTGTGGTGCCGACGTCACACTGCAAAGAGAGTAGAGGCCAGTCACCAAAACAGGAGGAGACACACTCATGTTTGATTGCTCGTCACCTTATATTAACACCAGCTTAGTAGAATGTGGCTCAGCTCTCTTTAGCTCTAACTGTACGTTCACACTCGCTCCTCTGAACCTTCATGTGTAAACGCGACGTTCACATCATGAAGTATTCACTCGCTCACTGGGTTCCAGTCAGCTGTCATTTACAGAACCAAAAGGCCAGAGACTCACAGTGAGGTTCATGAAGTTGAGGAATTTTTTCAGCATTTCTGTCAAGATGGAAAAATCTCCTTTAGGTAGGTTCTCCCTCACAGTAGTCACATTCGCCTGGTGGAGAGAAACAAAGACAAAGTCTCCAGTCACATTTAGAGCATTTGTTAGTGATTATTATTCATCAAAAATTATGTATAAGAGGTTTTCTGTGTTTTTATATAAATGTCAATAAACCTCACGTATAACAGACAAACAGATAAAATGAGTTTCAGGTCCACTCACAGAGCTTCCCTGACAGAGGCAGCCCAGCAGCAGAGCTGTGTAGGAGGCCACGATGCAGTCCTCCATGTGCTTCCCTGCGTGCTGCAGAGCTGAGGACGGCAGAAGAGGAAGAGGAAGATGAAGAGGACATGTTTTACACAGAAGAAGCGAACCGTGGGACCGGCTGCTGCCCTACCTTTGTTGAGGTCGAGCTCCTCTTCCTCCTCCTCCTCCTTCTTCTTGTCTTCGTCCTGTTTGTCGGTGTGGTCGTCGTTGGCGATCCACTGGATCTCTCCGCTCGTCTCCTGCCACTGGCCGCTCTGGTCTAGCGCAGGCTTGGGAGCTTCTTTGATGAGGTCATCAGTCTGCGCCTCAGCCAGCATGGCAGCATGTTCGCGCTGGAGGAAGAGCTGAGTGGGAGGAGGAGACATGCGATTCAGGATTTTAGCAAACTCAACCAACTAAACATGGGCCATTGTTCTTATACCAGGAGTAAACAATCATTTCCAGCCAAAAATATAAATGTCAAAAGTTCTAATTCTTTTCTTTCAGAATGTACCTAGCTTCACTGAAGGACAGTTACTGACTCGGGGCTTTATCTTTAAGTTGATCCAGTTGACTGCTCTCTCTACACCATGCTCACCTGTACTAGAACAGCGATGGCGCTCATTGGGCCGGTGCTGGTGATCGCTTGATGTTGAGGACTGAGCAGGACGGTGGAATCGCAGGGACCCTGACCTCCCTCCGTCTCCATCTCCATCAGACAGTACCTGTTCCTGGCGCTGTACTCCACCAAGTTGATAAGCAGACCCAGACCCTGAACACACACACACACACACACACACTATATGTAGAATATGCCTTTTGGGGTATTTGACCTCTGACATGTTTAGTAGAGTTTGTGCTCACCAGTACTCGTATGTCGAACCTCTGCTCCTGTGGCAGATACTGAGGGACTTTGAGGACACAGTTGAGAGCTGTCACTATTAGATCTTCCTGTTCTCCTGTCTTGGTGCTGCCCCACTCTGCACAAACACGGATCAGCACATGCTGCCATCACAGTAATAAAAGGCGCGTTGACATAATCAGCGTGTACTAACCGTTGTCATGCGTCAGGTTGAGCAGGACACCGATGATGGCTTTCATACAGTTCTCTAGTGCTTTCCCCACCAGAGCCCGGTCCGAGTTCCCCTCCCTGCAATAACACTGGACCATCTCCTCACATCGCCTTAGGGCCCTAAGAGGAGTGAAGGGTTAAATACAAAGTCCTGGGTTTAACATATCAGGAGGACTGGCGTCACGTTTTTACAGGTTTTCAGCCCAGTATCGTGTCTGTGTCAGATGTTAACGTGAGGTTTACACTAAAACAGGGGGGAACCTTTTTATTCATCACGTCCTATGACTGTGCTCCGATTTTACTTCAACATAAAACAGAGCAGCATTCACTACAGACACAGACGGAGGCCGGCTGCAGCAGCAGAATGGGGCAAAGCAGGTCAGCAGCCTGATGCAGATAACTAGATTAAATCTAACGACACAAGCCACTGAACACAGAACAGAAACCAGAGCCCGAGGATCAGGACAGAGACAAAGATGGACAGAAAGAGACACGTGTCACAACAATATGTAATGTGTTTTACCAGAGTAAGTCTGAGTCAGGAGACGAGACCAGAATTAAACAGGTGACAAAGCAAAAGGATCCTTTCAAACATGAGGACAGTTCATGGTGTGTGCTGCCTGGATTGATTGGATTAGGCTGAGACACTCAGAGGCAGAGGGAGAGTCTGGGTTGAAACAATTAGAGCAGCGGGTGAACACTCAAAGAGTCGGAAGAAGGAGGAAAGGAGTCAGCGAAGAAAGACGACGCCCAAGTCAAGTACAGACGACTGGATTTACTCTGTGTGTGAGGTCGCGCTTGCTCCCTCTCTCAGGGTTAATCGAGTTAACAGGGAGGACAGCTGAACGCTCGAACCGAGGCCTGTGTCACCCGCACAGACAGCAGCTCTTTGTCGAGCCCCCGCCTCAGAAATCCCCCCCAGACCTTCAGCAGGGGCCGAGGTCCGGTCACACAGAGGGTAAAGGAGAAATGCTAAGAAAGTAAATGCAATAAGACCTATAATGTATCTATTTACCAGCTTCAAAGAAATGACATCATATCAGGTGACAACAATATAAGAGGCAGGACAGCACTAAAGAGAACGCAGCAGGAGAGAGGTCACGTCACTTCGTCAGTTCTGCCAAACGTTAGGGGTGAGGTCAGAGGTCGCTGCTATGACGGACAGGATGTCACCGAGGAAATTATACAACAAGACCCTAATAACAGCACAGACAGAAAGCAGCAGGCCGCCAACACAGTGAGTGAGTGATTGAGCACTTCTAGTCAGAATGACCTGTGTGTGTGTGTGTGTGTGTGTGTGTGTGTGTGTGTGTGTGTGTGTGTGTGTGTGTGTGTGTGCTCACTTTGCAGAGGAGATGATGAGTGATGAGTCTTTGTAGGCGATCAAGTAGCCCTGGTTCTCTGGGTTGTGGACCGTGACCTGAATGTGCACACAAACACTCCCAGTAAGACATGAGCTGTAAATGAAGCGTCTCCTGCTGTTGCCGTGAGGGGTGAGTGTTTCTGACTCAATTTAACGCTCACACAGAAGACTCCAACATTCTAGAAGAACCCAGGGGACTTAATGGAAACACAGATTAAACCTTGACCCGTGTAGCTCCACAACCACAAGGTTGACTCTGGGGCCGGGTCGAACACTTACACTCTCCAGGACCCGTAAACACCTCTCAGCCCCCCACAGAGAAGAAACCAGCTTCTCCTTCTCCTCCTGGTTCAGGTTGTCAACACACTCCTTCACTGTGGAAACAGTAGGACACTTTTGATCAGGGACCAGATGCATCGTCAATTCTTTGGTTGTTATTTTGCAGCTTTGTCTTTTCTTTACCTTTATCTACTATGTGGTCCAGTCCTCCCAGCAGCCGAAGCTCCTCTTTGAACCAGTCCCCGGCTCGTTTGGAAGTAAGTGACAGCAATGTCTCCATTGCTAAATGACCCGTCTACATGAAGGAAGAGGGGAATGAAGGCATCACACAGGCTCAGTCACTAGCCAGTTGGAATAATCCTGGATGCCTAATGCTTCTTAGAAAAGCAGAGCCAGGGTTGTGTGTGTACCGTTATATTCTGCAGGTCCAGATGCTTGTTGTGCACGGTGTCACAAAGCTTCCGGATCTTTCCCTTCATCTTGGCAATTTCCTTGGCACTGAACTGAGCAGGGGAGTCGCTCACCGCCCCGGCCCCCTGGTCCTGGTCCAGCTCCAGCAGCCTGATCATCAGGTCCAGACAGGACCGGTCCAGATCCATATTGAGCCGGTCTCTACTCAGGATGTACATCAGCGAGGCCGTGCACAGAGCCAGGTTCTGCAGAACCATCAAAGAGTTAGACCCAAATTTCCAATCGATCTAAACGTCCTTGTGAATCCAATCCTTACCGGATGCTGTGGTGCATCGTTGAGTGTCTTGAAGACCTGAGCCACCTTCCCTCTGGCCCTGAGGTGCATCCTGAAGCTGGGCATGGCGCAGCGCGTCGCCAGGCTGATCACACTGGAGGACAATAGAACACACCTCATGTGTAGAGTCGCATGGCGCTGGGTGAGACCAGACGACCGCAGCAGGTCCTACCTAAGGCATCGCGTGTTGAGAGGCTGTCCCGTCTTCAGACCAGTAGCCAAATATTCAAAATCGTCCGTAAACTCCTGGTTCTCTCCAAACTCCACCACGTCATTGAAATGCTTCACTTGTCGGACAACTGTGTACAACTGAGGACAGTGGAGAGTGAGCAGCTCGAAGACTGCTCTTCATTCCGGTTGGACACTTTAAGGCACATACCTCCTTGTGCTCTTTGTGGCATTTGCGTACAGTGACCGTGTCCTGGTAGGGATCGCTGGGAACGGTGACACTCTTGGTGACCTTGGGTGGAGGAGGAGGAGCCTTGAACACGCCGTCATCCTTCGGAGCGCTGGTGGGCTCCTTGCTGGCTCCTCCTGTGACCACGGATGCAGATGCCGACGCCTGGAAAAGGAGCCTCTGATCAGAACCGAAGGCTGACGCACCTGTCCATCTGATAGTGTATGCGTGCACTTACAGGCGCTGTCTGGGGTCGAGAAATAAAAGTTGGAGGCGGCTCCTCCTCGCTCTCCAACGTCCAGTGCCTGGCGTTATACACCGCTTTGGTGGGAGACTGAAACACAAGAGCACAGAGCAGTGAATAAACAAACCAAGAGGCAAAAAAAAAAAAACTTTACACACAATTCTCCACTCAAGTATGAATCAACCTTTGACCATGTGTAAAAACCAGAAATGAAGAAATCCATCAAGAGATGGAGTAAAAAGACGAAAACATAGAGAAAACAAGATAACTAGATGCATAATGAAGTGGTGAGGGGCAGCCAGAAGTAATCAAACAGCAGGACACACCAGCATCCTCCCTCAGCCCTTCATCTTTGGCTCATCTCTCCTCTGCACACATTTTTGCCAAACCTGCGGTTGATGGTTGCTGGGGCTTCATGAAACAAAGAGCGAATGAAGGAAAGACAGAACAGAGAGAAAAGAAATAAAGAGAGCGCGTTGGCTGTGTGTGTGGGGGGGGGGTGGGCACCGCAGGGTTAATAAGCTGAGACAAAAGCAAGTTTGGGGATGAGCTTTGGCCTGCTGGAAAATCAACACGACCCTTTCAAGCCTCCTGCAGGAGCTGAATGGCACAGGCGGACACCTACCCACCCGCCGCTAAGCAGCATGGGAGAAATAAGCAGAAAGGAGGGAGGAGGAAAACAGCAGCCCAACTCCTCAACAGCCACCGGCACACTTAACTTCATTAGGCTCACTTCATACACAGAACATGGAACACGCAGAACCTCAAGACGCAACGACAGCTTAAGAACAATAAATGTTACTTTACTGGTCTGCTTCAACGCTGCTGCTCCATCTACTCCGCTATAAAAAGGTTTGCAGGCTCTCAGGTGATCAATAATCTGACATCCAGTCAGATCTGAGAGCCAGGAAACCGCACAGCATTAGCAGGCTCATAAATAAGAGAGGAGCAGCTTAAAGATGCTCACGGACAACTCAATCCTGGCCTCATCCCCCTCAGACGAGCTGAGCAGAGATCTGCGCACGCACACACGAACGCGCGCGCGCACACACGAACGCGTGCACACACGAACGCGTGCACACACGAACGCGTGCACACACATGAACACGCGCGCGCGCACACACGAACACACACACGCGTGTAAAACCGTCCCCACAGCCAGGCACAGCCTCTCTGTATGAACCTTGTCTGACCTTCTTATGTGCACTGAAGATCCTTCGAAAGGTGTCTGGATTCTTCTCGGCCGCTTTGCTTTGAGGCGGCCTCGTGGGAAACCCAGCCACCACCCTGAGGCCCTCCTCGGTGAAGTCCAGGATGTCTGCAGACAAAGCGCACAGTCAACATCATCAGGACTGCTCATGAGACCCCAGGACCGAAAACATCATGCATCAGTCCTGACGGACGCCAGTGTGTGAGTCTAACCTGCTCCGATCCTGCTGTCCTGCTTCTTAGAATTCGTCTTGTTGTCTTTGGCTGAGGGTTTTCTTTCGTCTCGACTCTCCAGCCTCTCAAAGGGATCTGGCACATCATTGGACTCTGTGTCTTCCACGATAACCACTGGGGTTTCCTTGGCAACAGGAGTCCTCGCTGCCTTCCTCCTCGTTTTGGAGCCGTCGTCTTCACTGTCGGCTCCGTCGCTGTCGCTCATGTCGTCAAAGCCAAAGTATTTGATTTTGTAAGTAGAGCGTCCGTCTGTGCTGTCGGTGCTGTTTTCCTCCTGATGAACATCGGCATCTTCGAAGCCGAACAGATCCAGCTTACTGTCCTTCTTGGACTTGGTTTGGGTCTGTCTAAACCTGAAGGGATGAGCAGACATCAGGAAATTCATTCATTTCTTGGACCCTGCTGCATTTCTGGAATCCATAAACCTCATCATTTCAGTAACATGCGACCACTATTGGTGCCCAAAAAAGTTGACCTGTTTAATGAATCCTCTTCCAATAACTTATCAGTTTCAAACTGAGTAAAACAGAATGAATCTGCAGTATTTTGAAGAAATGTCTGTGGAAATAAGGAATAGTGTGACTAGTTTGACATCTGTCACTTCAGCAGCTTTAACCCCAAAATTGGAGTTTATTGAGCGTAAACATAACCACCAGCTCTATTAAAGCAGAGTGAACGTGCATGAAAGGTTCTAACCTAAAATGAGACCAAAATGAAAAAACGCTTTTACCTTGAAGTTGCTGCTGAGACAAATGAAAAAACTAAATGTGACTAAATGTGAAACAAGTCGTTACACAAAACCTACACGTTATTGACTTTGCTGATTCTCAACCAATCTGACTCCATGCTACAAGAGTAGTTTGCCTTTTTGAAGTAGCCATGTGTAACTAAGATCCCTTATATAATAAACAGATGGAAGAGCTCCAGTGTTCTGGACCCAGGCTTGTCAGTCTACCTTGTGGTCTGCTGTTCCGTTTTCTTCCACTGCCATCCTCCTTCCAGCTCGGCTGCGTTGCCAGAGGCTGAGCTACTGCCACCACTAGAGGGCGCTGCATCGCTGCTGAACTCCTCCACCCCTTTGTCTTGGATGGTGACGTTACACATGGACACAGAGGAGGGATGCAGGACTGTGTAGTCTCGCGTCCTTCCTCTTCCCCTTCCACCACCTGTTGCCTTATTACTGCTGTCAGAGACGGCTGTGGGAGCGTCTGTGCCAAAAACTGTGCCTGCTAAGCTGCTGGAGTCGGGCGTTTTGCCAGAGCCCTGTTTGTTTGGCCTCCTGTATGTTCGACAGTTCGAGTTCCTGCTGGACACCTGGGAGTAGTCCGACATCTCTGCGAGGAAATCTGAGTCGCCTCCTAGCTCCTCACTCTCAGAGGGACTTTGGAATGGTGGAGGTGAGGGGGGCGTCTCAATCTTCTCAAAGCGTCCAGCAGCGATACCTGTGGATGCCCAGGAAAGCGTGGGAGCAGGGTTGCGAGGTTCCAGGCTGGGTGAGGGCGGACGGAGGCCCATGATGGCATCCCAGGAGTCATAGGTGGACTCCGCCTTGGACCCAGTCTTCAAGGTGGTACTCTGTGCTAGGGGCTTACTGTCGCTCTCACAAGCGTTTTGGTACCACGAGTAGCTGTGTTGGTTCTCCAGTGATGTAGAGGAACTCTGCTGGGACTTTCCTGCGAAATGGAAAACAGGAAGAGAAATGAAAATTGGGAAATATTAACAGATTTAGTTCAGTCCTTTGTATGTTTTTATGGAGCTAACTGTACATTACACAGACAGTCTAACAGACTTTCCCCATGAAGTTTCCAAAGGAAACTTGAAAGGAGTTTACCCAACATTGCAGTAGACTAAAAAGAGGTCACACACGCACACACATTCTTTTCAACTTGTCGTATTACTTCAAGGAATTTAAAAGACTCGGGTTGTTAGCGCTCGCTGGCCAGTTTGGCCTCCACTCAAACAGGTGACAATACTGCAATACTGGACTTTCTGCTCAGAGCACAGACAGGAAATTGCTTCACAGAGCAGCATCAGAAAGTATCTTCTTGCGCTTGAACAGCAGTGATTTTATGACGCCTCTGCTGGCGTGGCAGGAACGACAAAGTGGGCGACTGAACGCTTCCACAGCGTCACCACACTCGCATTGTTCTAGAGCAGGCGTTACGGGTGTAATTGATCAAGACTCTGAAAGCTTTCACTCCACCCTTCTCCAGTTAAAGTCCTCCTTCAGGAGTGAATCCAGCATTTACTCTGCCCTGTCACACTAGTAGAGTTTGGGTTGAACTTTACCATTGTGAGTCTTACAGCAGGTTTCAGTTAATACAAGCATCTAAAAAAGCATCTACAGCGTGAATGCAGCTCTACATTATTGAAGAGTGGCATTAGTTTACTATTCTAGCAGACTTCATCAAAGGAGTGGTTTGGTTAAGTTGTCCTATATACTGATTCAGCGTAGCAGGCCTTAGTCAGCAGATATCACAGCTGAGGAAGGCTTGTTGCAGTTGGACTTCAGTGCTGCCTATTAATGCTTCTCAATCTTCTAACACTGTGGAAGCTGAGGGAATCACTGAGGTGCACCTGTATCTCAGGTAGTTAGCTAGCAGTGGTCATGGAAAGCTAATGGCATGAGAAGCGGAATGCAAAAAAGAGACAAGCTGTGAGAGGACACAAACTATTTCCTCTCTGCTGTCAAAAAATGAACTCACTGAAATACGGAGATCAAACCGCTGACTGAAAACTCACTCAAAGTGATGAACAGTTGCTGTTAAAACTCAAACGGCTTTACACAAAAGTGAATACAGACACAGCCATATTCTTCAGATTCGTGCAGTGTTACAAAACTTCAATTGAAATCACATGCACAGAAGCATTTATTCTTCACGACCCAACAAAACAAATTATAAGCAGAGATGCAGCTTGTGCTTTACCTCGAGCAGAACTGCTGCTGTTGAAAAACTGGGCCGTGTCCTCCATCACTGTGGGTTGGCTCCTGTCACTGGTCAGCCATGAGTCCCTTCCCTGGAAGCTGGACCTGCTCCCTGTGCTCAGAGAGGCGCTCGGCCGTTCTGCCTGCGGAGGCTCTGCTGATGCTGGCTTCGCAGGTGATGCTTTGCTGCCCCCACGAGATGACACGGGCTTGGATTCCTCATCGCTGTCGAACCCGAACGGATCCTCCGAGGCATCACCGCAGGGACGGGGCTTCTTATACACCTCCAGGACAGAGTCGCTCTTGGGGACGCCGGCGCGCTTGGAGCCCACTCGGGCCTTGTATTTGGTGTCACCCCATTTGGTGCTGAGGGTGCCTCTCTTGGTGGACAGGACCTCATCAAACTTGGACGTCCCCTCGCCTCCTTTGCGGCTGTAGGTTTTACCAAATCTGGATGTCATTGTTGCATCTGTGTCATATTCCTAAATCTGGAGAATCAAGAAGCAGATACATTTAGAAAAATATATTTCAAATTCAATAAACGTGCTTTTGCCACTTCGTTTGTCAGGTTTGTCAGAACATCTGGCTGAAGCTGTTTGTTAGTCAGCTACATGTGTTCAATGTAAACATGACATTTACTCAAGAATCATACATTTAGCTTTATGTTGTCATGTTCACTGAGCAGATCACAGAATTAGTGCAAAAAAGAACATATTATGACATGTTTTAATGTAATTTAATGCCACATCGTGATTACATAGAGCACGCGTAGCTACTGTAATGCTGGGTGTAAAGACCTTCGGCTAACGTCTTGAGTACCCACTGGTTTGACATAACAAGCTAACGTTAGCTTACCAGGACGATAGCACAACAATTAGTAGGGACGACTAGATGAGCTGACATCAGACAGTTTGTCCGCGTGACAGTTTAATGACGTATGTATCATAAATAAATATGTTTGATTAGATTCTAGGTTAACAGCGACCAATAGTTGTAGCTCGAGTTTGGTATTAGCATTAGCTTAGCAAACTCTCAACAGTGGTCGTCACTCCACCAAAGGGCTAGCTCGCTAGCTAACAGCTAACAATAACTACAAGCTGACATCGTGTCACAGACAGAAAAGTACAAACCTATACAATGTTAGTGGTACACGAACATCGGCTGTTGCTGGTAATGCTACTTGCTTGGTGAGATAAAGATCTTTATCGATCTGCACAAATCACACTCCAGTCTTGAAAACGGTCGTTAAACTCGCACAGGACCGGGCCTGCTTCCCTGATTCAAGCTGCCCTGCACAGTATAAACAAGGCCGAACAGACGCCGCGTACAGGCGATTTAATGAGCTTGAAAAAACGGAGAAGATCGCAGGTCAGGCAGCCTGGAAATTTTACCGTTTGTAGCCCTATCTAACGCATTCGGCTCATATTTTCAGTCTAAATCGTACTCGATTGTCTCCTTAGGGTTGCGACGAAAGCCTCCATTGGACTCCGCCACTGCGTAAAGTTAACCGGGAATAATTTAACGCCACCGGAACCTGAGTAACCGATCCCTACAAATAAAACACATCCGAAGAAACTGTAGTAACGCGTAGGGGCAAAGCACTATTTATGCAATTATTTTATCATTTCATTATGTATGGTATCATGGATCATACGTGTGGATTATAATATTCAATATCACGAGCATGTACGTTGGACAGATTTTGTTTTATTTTGACATCTACAACCGGAATTGCCTTATAGCAACATAGGACATTTTATCAATGAGAATTTACCAGCATTTTATAAATGTTGCGTCCAGGTGTTACCTTTATACTCATAAGAAGATCGATTAAAAAATACAGTAAACTTATTTTTTTTACAGTATTGTCAAATAAACATGTCAAATAGTATAAACATTTATTAAACAAACAAACTGAACACACGAAGTACTCTTTACTGTCCATTAAGTGCACTGTAAAATGATCCATCCACAAACTCATGAATTGAGTGTAATAAACATTTTAACTGATAAAAAAGACACGTTCGTGGCCACACTTACCTTTAATTTGCTAAATTGCACCTACTTCTTTCAATGCAGACTGTTAGACCAGTCAGGCATTGCTTACTGTTTGTAGTCTTATTCTCACACATTGCTGCACAGCTTTTATCTAAGCTGGAACAGAAATATATAGAACTACAGTGATGCAGTGTTACAGTATGAATCACCTCACATTCATCTGTGCTGTCCCACTGTCACCGAGACACGCTCTGTATCCAGCATCACTGAATCCTACACACCACACCCTTGGCCATAAACCCTTGCCTACAAACAGAGTCAGCTAAAATCCCAGCCTCTCACTCTTTGTTGTTTTTGAACTGAGACCCAGAAGTGAAGCATGAGCCCAAGACAGAATCCCAGTTCTCAAAGCTCTTTGGGTTTTCAGGAACACGTTTTCCGTGTCTTACACTAATCGTTGAGCTGTGTTTGGATCAAGACTCACAGGAGTGTAGGACATCATGTCCTTCACCTTGTTCCAGATGTTGAAGGTCAGGTGGCCCAGGTGTTCTGTCACCTCGATCAATCTCTCCAAGCTCATGGCACAAGCACCCACACTGCTGCTGGACCCGTGTCCACTGCACCTTTGTATTTCTGAAAGAAACAATATAAAATGTGTGCCAAGCTGCTCCAATGTGACATAAACAGTGTCTGAAAGAGACCTCTTTCTCCTCAGATCTTCAAGACATCTGAGTCTTTTCTTCCTCTTCCTCCCTCAGTCCTAATTCTTGGAGAAACTGATGAAATCTCTTAAACTCCTCCCTTATCTGTCTTAGTGTTTTGAAACTGGAATCTAATGTGATCTGCTGTTAGATCAAAGTTAACGTCACTGAAACCTTTACCTTCAGGGCTTTGCAGAGCTTCCTCCTTCGATGGGACCGAACCTGTGGTCACTGTGTGTCTCTTCATCTCTCCAGGCCACAGATCATGTGCTGTTGGTCCAGACAGAAGAGCCTCAGTGAGATCCCAGGGAGGTTCTCGGGTCTCTGGTGGTGTCGCTCCCTCTGGTACAATGATACTGACTCAGGTGCTGTTGTCATAGTCAGCGTTCCAGATATCCCAGGACCCAGATTCCTTAGGAGGATAATGTTTTCCTCGACAGGTGAGACACAGAGGGAGGAGCTTCCTCTTCTGGGTTGGGTAGTGGTTGTCAGTCATTATAATAAATCAGCGTTACCAACATGTTAAAGCATCTCTCTGCAGTCAGTCGCTACCACCGGCTGTTAAGTCCATTACACACGCGCTAGCCTGTTTTTCCAGTTTAGGGGAATGATAGTGCTGCCTTCAACATTTTTTCACTGGAAAGTCCAGCTTTGGTTTACTACTCAAGTCATGTCCTTGGAACAGCAGTAAGAACATTCACTCATTGTTGGTCAATAATTTGTCTTGGACTGAATCTGCAGCCACACGGCAGGAATAAGCCTCAGCTGCCAGTGTTTAATCTGACCCTTGACCTTTGTGGTGCATCAGATTTCTCTGGATAACAATAACGATAACAGTAATTAGCGCCGCACCAAAGACCTGTATTCTTTGTTTTTGTGTGTCTGAGGAGCGATGGGCAAACACCAGAACCTTTCCCGCGTCTGCCGCAGTCCTGACCCCAGCGCCTGCTCCCTGCTGTGGCTGTCGGAGCTTTTCTTCTTTAACCACAAAACCTCTCCAGAAGTTACTGTGGAGCGCTAAGCCTGGCTCAAATCCTCGCATGGCATTTAGCGAGTGTGTGCCAGCACCAGGCTTCCTGCCAGGCACTGGACCCATGCTACTGTACAGGGAGGGGTCCACTATTATGACAATATAGCAGTGATCTGAGCCAAAGGTTCCCTGGCAGAGCTCCACGCTGGCACCTGCAGCACAGGCCTCACACAGTTCTGAAGAATGGACCGGCACCGGCACCGGTGCTGGCAGGGCCGTCTTCACAACAATTGGGCTTTTGACACTCAGCACATCCCAAATGTAGAGGATCAGTTCTGGCACCGACAGCGATGAAAGAGACCAAATCACCCACCACCACACTCATGGGGACAGGACGGTTGCATCGCATTGTCTATATGTGAGTCTTCCTCCGAGGCTTTAGAGCAGTAGTACAAGAACAAGTGGGAGTGAGGAGGAGGCTTCTGCAGCGTCAGTAGCAGCAGTAGAGTAGTGCTTTGTGCTCGGACACTGTAGGAAACTGCTACAGATGTTGTTCACGGATTCTGTCAATCACTGTTCTGATTTCTAGGGTTTTCTTTAACCAGCACAACTTTACAGAACAGCTGAGGCTGAGCACAAGCACAAGAGGTTAGAAAGAGAATTTAATAGAGTTCTGTTTGTCACCACTAGAGGTCAGGAGTTACACACAAACCAATTCAACTTTACTTTTCAACTCCCATCCTTTGTTGTTGCTCATCCTCCGTTTCCTCAGTTCTTCCCTTTTCTTTTGTTCTTTCATATTTTCTGATGAGTTCATTGTTTCCTAATTTGTCAGATGATCTCTCACCTGTGTTTTACCTGTCAGTTGTGTTATGCTGCTCTGTTTTTCCTGAATATAAAGTCACAGAAGCCCAGTGTCCATCACCGGAAATTCTTTTCACTGAATTTAATTCAGGCAACAGTGTACACACTCACACCCACTTACACATGGACTTAAAGCCAGCTGTGGGAAGTCCCCTGTTCTGTGTGAAGCACTATAACAGATGCCGTTTCCTTCGGAGGGTGTTTCACTTAAGATTTGTGTAACGTGAGCGTGTAACATATTTACAGGTCTTTCGTTTATAGAAAAAAATGTTGGGTGACTTTTGGTGTTTTTCCAGCTGCCATGACATAAATGCGTAAATGTCAACACTGTGTGTCAAAGCCTACGTCCACTGAAGAACAGCGCGCTGCGCTATTAGAGAGACTGCATTTACCGTCACGCCTTGCGGGGAAACGCGGTGTAAAACCACGGGGGGCATTCCTGCCTTCAAAGTAAAAGCCTATCAGTTAGGTGTTTTAAGACAAGTCGTTACGATGTAATGATGACAATGAGATATTTTGTTTATTCAGCAAGCATTTTCAAAGCATTCCTTAACGGTGGTTATATGTCAGAAAGGCACAAAACATACTGCGTAATTAATTAGTTTAAAGAAACCACGTGTCAATCTAGAACGCGTCAGCATGCTCTTCATGTGCATCTTTTGGAGCTAATTTATTATAAAGTAGATAACTATCTCCCGAATTTCTTTGGACAGCTATGACACTTATTTCTCTTTATTTTTGTCACATTTATTTTATATCTCTGTAGTTATGGTTGTTCGTAAATAAAGTCTTACTTTGAAATCCGGACGGAAACTAGAGCACTTTTATTTTGTAAGGCCGCAGACTGAAGCAGTTTGGGTCTGGGTTCGTAACTTGTCGCAGGAGCCGGACGACTGACACACTGGACCCGGACTGAGCCGAGCTGTGTAAGTAAAGCCACGGCCCGGAATTCACGGCCGGACTGTGGCAAATATCTCGCCACAAACAGGGATTCATGAGCGCGAAGTGTCGGCGACGACGGTTAAAGGAGGCGGGAGAGGAAACGGGTGGATGTCTGCGGGCCCGTGGCAGGAACGGGCTGGTTCGGTTCTGTTTAAACCCAGGCAGTCGCCGCGGCGGGTCTCGGTGTGAACTGGTGCATTGACGTTCGGACAGCGTCGCTAGTGTTCACTGTGCATCACAGCTGGACCTGCTGCCCGTCACGCCCGGCACCGCTTCGGTTCTGGCGGCTGGGTGTCCGACCCGGTTCTCCAGACGCAGGTGTGTGTGGGTCGTCGTTCTGTCGTGTTCCTCTCGGTTCGCTGTAACTGTGTGATGGACGTGGACAAAGTTTAGCTCGTTCACATCAGACAAGTCCGTGTTTCTGTCACGTGCGCGTCACAGGTGAGTAAATGTCATATTATATACGTTTACTACCTAATTATTGCTGTTTAGCGTTTCTCTTCGTTAACATTTATTTACCGTTTTGTTAGAGACACAGGCTAAAAATTCAACAAATAAACACCTGACAACTTGTATTTTACACATTTTACAGCTCTTCGCTCAGGAGAGTGTGAACGCTTCCTGTTTTGATTTAAATCCAAATAAGTACTTAACATAAAGAGAGAGAGAGCGAAAGTAAAATGTGTATTTAGAGTTTGGCAGGGTTAATACGTGTTGTTCCACACATCAGTTGGTACCAGAATGAGTCCAGCACATGAACACACCCACTCCAGCAGACGCGGTCACGGAAAACCCAGACCTGCAACAATGCAAAACCACAAGTATTTACTATTGATGTAATAGTGAGAACAATGACGGCAGTGACACATTCCAACCTGCTCCAGACGCCTGAGCAGCTGTTGATGTTGAAATCCTACATTTGTAATAAGGGGGAATTTAGGCCAAATGAAAAACAAAACCTGAGACTTGGATCTGCTTCATCTGATACAACAGGAACCACAGGCTCATTTCTGCAATAGGCCACACTGAAACTCTCAACAGTCTGATGAATGGATCGCGTTACTCCATCAAGATCCAGAGAATGATGTCATCCGTGATATTTGGATGGCTTCTTGCATTCATTCAGGTCGACAGAATGTGGTGAGACGGTTCTGACCCGTCTCACTGGGACTTCCGGCGTCAGCTCATTGTCAATTCACACACTGTGTCGCGTTCTGTGTCAAATCACAGCTTTATGTGTAACCGGGCGCTGTCTGCTGCTTCATGCTGTCGCGGCGCTGGTTCTGATCCAGCCCGGTGACCCCCTCTTCCTCTGCTCTCTGGCAGCGTGTCTGTGATGCCCCAGGGCGGGCTGAGCTGGACGGGTCGTCATGCCGTACACGGATCGTCAGAACCGCATCTGTGGCTTCCTGGACATCGAGGAGAATGAGAACAGTGGGAGGTTCCTGCGGCGGTACTTCATCCTGGACACGCAGCAGGACAGTCTGCTGTGGTACATGGACAACCCTCAGGTGAGTCACAGTGGATCGGGTTCGGCGGACTTCAGGGTCGTTTCCTTCCAGGCAGCTGTTATTAGGTGTTTGTGGGTGATAATCACACCAGGACCAGTCTCCTTTCACATTTAAAATCTAACAACTGAGGAAAATGTTCCGTTTGAGTGTCAGTATATCTATTCACATTCTATATGTTACATAACTTCTAAATATTACAGAGCCTGTGACTTGTTGTCTGGAGTCTGTGTGGTGAAACCCATTACAACGTGGGGGTCAGCGGGTCCAGATGTTCACACGCTGGGCTGTGATCTCACCTGAAGGAAGTAATTAGCTGTTTGCTGTCTGTGAGGACGTCCAGGCGTGTTCAGGGTCCAGAGCGTGTGTGAACTGGGTTTAACCGGCTGTGAAGGCAGTGGGTTAACGACAACAATGCAGTCATTCTAGTTGGAGCTGTCCTGAGCATGTGCTGCAGCAGAGCCCAGCCGTGTTTCAGCTCTTGTCAGCTGAGCATTTTTAGGCCGCTTCGCCCTCAACCTGTGGTGCAGTAACACCAAGAACTGAACATTCCACACATTGACGCGTAACCACACCAACAGTGTAAAACCCAGGAACCATGAGAGTCATGAGGACGCAGGTTTAGCCTCATGGATCAGAGCTCAACGCTCCTCACTGTGGAACAGCAAGAATGAAGACCAGTATGTGGGAACTAAATGGACCCAGCACACCTCCCCATCCGGGTTTCTGACATGTCAATGTCCCACACCTCCGTAGCTCACAGGGTGGAAGTCCTGCTGCTGCTGCTGCTGCTGCTGCTGCTGGTGCTTCGGACGAACAGCAGGGACGACGCTGATGCTACGTTTTCTCTGTCTTTGTTTAGAACCTGCCAAAAGTCGCAGAACCCATGGGAACCGTCAAACTCACCTACATCTCCAAGGTCGGTCCTCCCGAACCCCTGTGACCTTAACCCGCTACCCTCCTTGACTCGTAGATGTAGTTACCATGGTAACGGGGCCTTTTTTCGGGTTCTGTGGCGTATTCACCTGCCTGGTTCTGTGTGTTTCTCAGGTCAGCGATGCCACTAAACTCCGACCCAAGGCAGAGTTCTGCTTTGGTGAGTTCTCAGTGGGTTCTTCTTCTTTTGAATCAGCCACATACACAATGAGTTGCAGTGGTTAGAAGAGCTCACACACCTGTTTGCAGCCGGGCCAGTCGTGCTCTGTTTGTTTCGTTCCTGTTTCATTGTGACTTCGGTGGACATTTCTCCATCAGAACCCCCCCCCCCCAGCTTTACCTCCCGTCCTTCCTTGCTTCCTTCCAGTCTCCCTCCTTCCTTCTTTCTGATTTCGCTCTTCCTCCCTCGTTTCCGTTCCTCTTAGGTTTATTTTCTCTCTTTTGTCCCTCGCTACTTGTTACTGTTCCTTTTGTGGCCAACAGTAGCTTTTTGTCACTCACTCAATGGAAGGAAACTGTACAAGGCCGTTAGCATGACCTCTGGCTCTCGTTCTCTCTGTGCACTCCCTCTCTTTTTATAAATGTATTTGTGTGAACTCAGGTCTTCATCTTAGAAACCAGAGATTCATCTTTAGGTCTCGATTTGCTTGACACGCATTTCTCTCTTTTGCCTTTCATGCTTCTCTTTCTCTAGTTCTAAACACTGGGAGGAGGAAGTTTTATCTGCAAGCCAACGACCAGCAGGATCTGGTGGACTGGATCACTGCTCTCACTAACGCCACCAAGATCACCGTGAGCAAAACACTCGGTCACACCTGTAACTTCATCATTTCCAGCTTCGTACGACTCATAACACACTGTTAATGCTGTTGGTTTCTACTGCAGCTGTGTGGGACAGGTTTTTTTCAGACATCACAAAAATGGAACTGCATTTGTTGGGGGTTATTTTAAGTCAGGGTTTGAACTTTTTGTCCCACAGGGGAAGTTTGCTTGTTACAGCTGTTCTCTGCTCAGAAAGAGAAGCCTCGGGTTGAGAATGAAATGATCTGTGTGTGGTAGCAGCTGCTCTGTGGGGATTCAAAGCTGCTACAATGTGCCTGTTAAACATTGATCTCTTCTGCTAACGGTGTTCATGTGAATTCAGTCTACAGACAAAGGCTAACGTGACTAACGTTCTTGTTTCAGGTGCCAAAGAAAAGCGAGAGTCTCACCACCAGTGCAGACACTCCCCATGAAATACCCGCCCCCAGCAAGCAGGTCTCCACCAAGACGGAGATCATAGCAGGAGTGCCCGTCATCACCACCACACAGGTAGCGCTCACCGTCGGGCGCTTTACTGGATCCCTGTTGCTGTTTCCTTCCTGGGGCAGCACCTGGTCCTGCTATCACTGTGATGTCCCCATCACATCCTTTACCAGCTGTAAAACTGAAGCAGCCGACCTTGCAGCCGGTGAAGCTGAAGCAGAGCCGATGCATGTGCAGTGAATAAAGTGGTGCGGAGGGGGCTCACCTGTGTTCATGTGCTACAGGAGCAGGGTGGGGCACAGGTCCGAGCAGAGCGTGGAGGCCTGAAGCCGTCCCACAATCCGGTGCCCTACTACCTGTCGAGAGCAGCGCAGGGCCAGGCCGTCGTCAAGGCCATCAAGACCGGATACTGTGTCAAACAGGGAGCTGTGGTGAGGCCCACGCGTCGCCTCGCGGTCTGTAACCAGCTTTAATGCTTCATAACCGCACTTCACTGCTTCTCCCTCAGATGAAGAACTGGAAGAGGCGATACTTCACGCTGGAGGAAAACGCTCTGAGCTACTACAAATCTGAGCAGGTGAGAAACATGTGATTCGCTGGAGTTTGTGCAGGCTTGTTCTGCCTTCCAGGCGTCTGCCTGCAGAGGCTTGTGTCCTGAATACCTGCACATATGTTGGATGCATGTCTGTGCTCATAGGTGGACACTCCCATTGTTAGTTTGTGTGAGGTCCTTTTTCAACCTTTATTTTATTTTGAAGATCATACTGTCCAAGGTGCTGAGGTCACGTCCCATTTAGTTCACTGTGTTTACTTTAATTTATGCTGAAAGTATAGAAGTACCAGGAAGCACATGCCTGCCGTGGTCTGGTTAGACAGAAGGCATGTGAGGTATCAGGACGCTCGGGTCTGTTTGGGTCAAACTGGTTTGGAGAACACATAAATCTGTCTGCTGCTCAGATCATGAATAAAGACGATCCACATCACCTGGATGATAAAGGTGTCATTACGGTTGCAGGTTGTGAAACACAGCTGCTGTCAGGTGCGTCTACGCAGGCAGAAGCAGAAGCAGGTTGTTGTTTGACATTTAGATTTAGAGAAGTTGCTGCACCAGTCGCCCTAATGACCCGGTGCCTCATTGCGTTCCTTTCAAAGTGAACTTCTACCCGTGAAGTTCCAGGTCGTACCGTCCTGCTTCACCTCTAGATCATCTACACAAGTTGTTTCCACAGGAAGTGATGCTGACACAAAGGAACTACACAAGTGCTTCCTGTTGCTGTTGAAACAGATCAAATCTAAAAGAAACAGGAAACCTAGTCCAAACTGTGGCTGTGATCTCTTCTTCCTGATAGGACAAGGAGCCGCTCCGACTCATCCTGCTCAAGGAGATTCTGAAGGTCCAGGAGTGCAAAGACAGGTCCAGTCTCTACTCTCCTGCAGAATGTCTGTGGCCGTGCAGAACTCGGCTTCACTGACACTGCTGTTCTGTCCTGATTCTGCAGAGACCTAATGATGAGGGACAACCTCTTTGAAGTGGTCACGACGTCCAGAAACTTCTACGTGCAGGTACTGCTCATTAATATGATGAGGCCCGGCAGTAACACTACTAAAGCCTAAGGAACCAAGCTGTTACACTGGTTTGTGTTTGTGTCAGGCCGACAGCCCCGAGGACATGCACAGCTGGATTAAAGCCATCTCAGGAGCCATCGTAGCCCAGCGAGGCCCCGGACGCTCTGCTAATACTGTGGGTATCACAGATTCACATGCATTAGGTTTGGTTTTACAGAAGCAGATGTGTTCAGGCGGCGCTGAATTAAAAACTGCTGCATAAACAGGTCTAAAACATCCCAGCATTGGACTCTTTACAATTCAACTATATCAAAATCAAACTTGCATTTTGCTGCGCTCTTTCTCGCTGCATGAAGCAGCAGCTTCATATCGTTCCTGTCTAACTAGGTGAAATGTCGCCACCGTGTGGCTGAACATAGTAACAGCAGCAGACACACTTCCAAACAGGCGGGATGTGCTTCCTCTGAGGTTCCTCTATAGGTGAACTCTGGATTTCACATGAACCTTAACTGAGCTGTAAACTGTTGATTTCAGATCCGTCAGGCCAGAAGGCTGTCCAGCCCCTGTATACAGAGGTATACGCCATTCTGCAGTGATGAATGCAGCACGTATGTGACCCTGGCCCGTTCTCCCCCAAACCCCCGTTTCATCTCTTACCCCAGGACTTGCTACTTAGCTATCAGCACCGCCGTGGTCCTCCTACGGTGGTACGGTACATAGTGCAGGTCGTATCAAATCGCTAAACATGAGCTGGAACCATCCTACTATAGACGTTAGCTGACCTTTGACCTGACTGCAGCCTACTGTGCTTTATCACCATCCACACTAAGCCATCGCCGCTCGTTCCATCCAGCTGATGATCGACTCGTCAGTCATGTGACCTCCCAGCTTCTGTTTTCATCATATTTCTATTCGATCCCTTTACTATATTTTTTTCCATTGTGTTCCTTTAAGCAGACCATGGTTACGTTTGTTTCTGCTGTTGCCTGTGGTGGATTTAACATTGACAGTGTTTCTGCTCTGGACAGGACCTGTGCAACGAACCCATGACTGTTGCTTCTCTTCCCACTAAGTGTGTGTGTGTGTGTGTGTGTGTGTGTGTGTGTGTGTGTGTGTGTGTGTGTGTGTGTGTGTGTGTGTGTGTGTGTGTGTGTGTGTGTGTGTGTGCATTGATCTGTGTGTGTGTGTGTGTGTGTGTGTGTGTGTGTGTGTGTGTGTGCGTGTGCGTGCGCGTGCGTGCGTGTGTGTGCGCTCCTTTCAGAGAGTGAGGTGTGACAGTGACGTACTAACCTTCCCCCAATGAGCCGTGCCGCCTCCTTCCTGCTCTCCGTCCCATCACCAAGCCCTGCGCCTCTGCTTCCCTAGCGCTCGGCGCGTCCTGCTCCTCGGCCGCTGCAGCATCGCTCCTTCGTATGTGTTGCTTAACGTTGCAGCTCTCATCTCCTGCCTTTGCTTTGCCTTTCCCTGTTTCCTACCTTCCATACTGAAACCCATCAAACACGTTGTTTCCTCGATCACCAGCTAAAAGCCATCTTTGCTCGATCGTGCCTGATCAGTGAAGGTGATGGTTGCTGGTGAACGGGGTGATGCCCGACCCTCAGCTCGTCTGACGGATCGTTTAACGTTTCTTTCTTCCATTTTCATGATTTGTGATTCATCCATGCATCGAGTCATCCCCTGTGCCACCGTTCAGCCGTCATCCACAGGCCTCCTCCATCTCCTAACCTTCTCCCCTTCTTTTGTCCATCGCTGCAGGAGCTCAGTGACCACACCTCCTCCCCCCCACTACCCAACGCCGCCACCTCCCACCCCCTCGACCTGGAGCCACGCCACCAACAGCCCCCCCCGTGCTCCCCCCCAGCGAGCGCTCAGCCTCACGCTGGACGTGCAGCAGCAGGAAACCCTCCTGAGCATGCTCCCCTGGCGGCTGAGCGGCGTCCAGGCGGTGGAGGTGATCGCCCCCCCGCCGCGCTCCCGACTGTCGCTCCAAGAGCCAAAGCGAGCTTTGTCAGCAGCAGTGGTGGCGGAGAAGAGATGAAGCACCACACCACTGAGAGCTCTGACTTACAGGTGACCTTAATTTGATGCCCACACACACACACTTCTACACAAGCTCCATGTGCTGAGGCTGCTGAAACTACCTAACTGGACAAAAGCTCTGGACACGAGTGGGACAGAAATGCTGTTTGTTCATCCTTCCGCTGATTTAGTCCCATGTGTAATTTACAAGACGGACTAATTAACCAGGGTTGTCCCTTTGTGAAGAAGGAACAGCCCTGCTCTTCCCAAAGCGTCACTTCCATCATGGTTGATGGCTTTATTTTCATAGCAGGATGCGATGAATTCCTTCCTGATGTCGATCAGGAGCTTCTACGAACTGACACATGTAACGGATGATTGTGTTGGACACCATCTTCTCGTGTGTGTGTAGATGTGGGGACATGAAACCAAACCAAACTGCTGTTGTAGCTCTGTTCATCTGTTGTTATGTTGTCGTTACACAGGACCCCCTGTTGTGTTCAGTCTACACACATTGTGTTGGAGAATGGATGTGGGTTGTTTTGTTATTATTCACAATAAGATACTTTTAAGAGAAACTTCAAATAAGTGTTTAGTGACTTTTCCCTGTTCACCATTAGATGGATAAAGTGCCTGCAGAGCCGTTTGACCCTTTGTGTGACTCTGACACCATGTGCTCTATTTATTAAAATCCATTTTAAATAACGCTCGTGCTTCTGTCACATTTGTCTGATAACTAGTGATGCTTTGGATCCGTGGAGGCTCCTGTGCTGCCTCTAGTAACATTACTACCATCACCGCAGTCGTGCTCAATGTGTTTCTATGGTTCTGCTGGGTTCTGCTGGTCCCTCTGTCACATCCAAGCTTCAGGAAGCGTCTGGG
The DNA here is from genome assembly GCF_900634795.4 of Betta splendens. Taxonomy (NCBI): domain Eukaryota; kingdom Metazoa; phylum Chordata; class Actinopteri; order Anabantiformes; family Osphronemidae; genus Betta; species Betta splendens. The sequence goes on along the minus strand of NC_040898.2, from coordinate 15,663,268 downwards.
CTGAGCCGCTTGTCTCCTGACGAACTGCATCTTTTGAGTCAGGTTGCTCTGATCGCAACAAGACTGATTTACACCGTTTACCTCAAAAACAGGAGTTTGTTTCCTGCCTGTCAGCAGTAAAGTCACAGCAGCACACTCTGTATCTAACAAGACAAACAGGAGGGGCTGGGACTTCAGACGGCCCCTTATGAAACAGTGTGAGCTCCCAGAGAGCGAGCGGCGCTGCCAGCGGCAGATTAAAGAGCAGATGAGCTGCTGTGCAAACGGCCTCATTGGACGACAGGCCTCAGGAGTCAGCGCGTGTTTGTTGGACATGAACAAGCTTAAATCAGATCATCACGGACGAGATGTCACACACGTGCGCAGGTTTCTGAGAAAAGCAGAGTGAAAATCCTCTGGCAGGTTGGACATCATGGCTGCGCTCCGTCTTCAGCTCTTGGAAAGCGTCCGCGTGTGAGCCAGCGTGGAGCGAAGCAGCACCGCCGCTGTTCCCAGGATTTTGGGACATGATAAATAGCTGTTAGTCCATGGAAGCCCTTCAACAACCAGTGCTGCTGGACCTGGAAGGCCTTCAGAGAAGTCTGTAAATGGGCCAGAACCCTTCAGCAGAACCAGGGAAAATCAAAGACCACAGAATGAATCAACACAAATCCTATGAGGAAAAATGAGCAGACCTGTAGTTTTGGATCTACTGCAGGTCTGGATCCTGAACCCATGCCGTCAAAGGGATGGAGCCTAAGAGTTCCAGCGTATGAACTGCAGCCATAACCAAACGCAAAACACACATCACACTGTGATGCTTCAAAACTTGGACCAGACATTTTTCAGCTGCATGAAAAGTAAAGCACAAGTTCCATCTTTGTTTCAGTGCAGAACAGAAACCCACAAAATGTTTGGAGCTGCTTCCAGAGCTTTAATGTCACTGTCTCTGGGCCCGGATCACTCAGATCCAGGACCAGGTCACACACTCAGCGCCTCCAGGGATCAGGGTGGATCAAACCCACAGCAGCAGCTCTGCAGTGAGTCAGTGAGCTGGAGGAACCGACCCAGAGGCGTTGGGTTCTAAGCAGGCGCCAGTGGGCTCAGAGTCCGGTCCCATCACCACAGAACTCTACAACACCGTCTGAGCCCATCACCCCTGAATTCAAAACGAGTCATGATGTCATAGGACCCCTCCTCTGTCGGTGACGTCACAGCTCCCCGCAACCGTGGCTTCAACACGGGCCGAGTAATAAATGAATAGCAAGTGTTTAAACCCAGGGCCGTTCGTGTGTTTCAACTCTTCAAACGTTGTATTGAATTGATCCTCAATCACCGCCACTCGTCCGTCAGTGGAAACACGCACCAGCTAAACGTCTTACTTCACACTGTGAAACTTGAGCTGCAGCTTGATTCGGCCTCGGGCTTTAGATAATTCACTGACGGCTGAACTCTGAGGAATGAGCGTGCGCGTTGTTTGAGTCTGTACCGAACTCCTCCAGCGGTGACGTGCGGCGCGCGCACGGAGCGCTGGTTTCCTCTGGGTCCGGCTTTAATCTCTCTCTCTCTCTCTCTCTCTCTCACACACACACACACACACACACACACACACACACACACACACACACACACCCAACCCTCCTTCTCTGGTACACACGTCACACGCACCCACCAATCTCCTCCCGTGTTGATGCTGCAGCTGTTATAAACCGGGGCAGATTCAGTTCCATCACAGCGGAAAACCACCACCAGAAGTTCTGCAACAGACGCTTGGGTCGAGGTTCTGCACCAGACTCTTGGGTCGAGGTTCTGCAACAGACGCTTGGGTCGAGGTTCTGCACCAGACTCTTGGGTCGAAGTTCTGCACCAGACGCTTGGGTCGAGGTTCTGCACTAGAACACTTGGGTTCGTTCGGGCCGGAGCTCACTTGCAGCGTGCCGTCATGCGTCCTCGCTCCGTGCTGTGCGCGCTGGCGCTGCTGGCCTCTTGTTCGGTGGCGGCCGCGCGCATAGACAGGCGGCTGGCCGTCGGCTGCCCGGAGAGGTGCGACCGGTCCGAGTGCGCGCCGGTGCCCGCCGACTGCGCGGCCGGGGACGCGCCCGACCGCTGCGACTGCTGCCGCGTGTGCGCGTCCGGCGAGGGCGAGCGGTGCGGAGGCGGCGGAGACCGCGAGTGCGCCGAGGGCTTGACGTGCGTGGTGACCGGCGGCGTGGAGGTGTCCGCCACCGTCAGGCGCAGGAGCACGGCGGGCACGTGCGTGTGCGCCAGCCCCGAGCCGGTGTGCGGCAGCGACGGCGTGTCGTACCGGAACATCTGCGAGCTGAAGCGCGTGAGCGACAGGGCGACGACGCTGCAGCAGCCGCCGGTGATTTTCATCCAGAGAGGAGCCTGTGGGAAAGGTGAGAGCTGTGCACGCGCTGAACCCTAACCCCAAGTGGAGACAGCTGAGCCTCAGCAGCAGCAGCAGCAGCAGCAGCAGCTTCTCCTCATCAGGAGGAACCGCTCCAACTTGTTTAAATGCGCCTGCGTGTGTTCGCACTAAGCTCCACTAGATGTCGCTGCAATTAACGTTGGGCCAATGTTTAGAAAGTCTGTCCTGCTGTTTATTCTAGTCTTAACTTACCCCCATTTAAAGCTGTGCGTGTGCGTGCGCGCGCGTGTATGTGTGCGTGTGCGTGTATGTGTACAGGGTATGTGTGTGTGTGTGTGTGTGTGTGCAGAACAGTGTGCAGGGTGTACTGTGTGTGTGTGTGTGTGTGTGTGTGTGTGTGCGTGTGTGTGTGCGTGTGTGTGTGTGTATGTGTGTGTGTGTGTACAGGGTATGTGTGTGTGTGTGCAGAACAGTGTGCAGGGTGTACTGTGTGTGTGTGTGTGTGTGTGTGTGTGTGTGTGTGTGTGTGTGTGTGTGTGTGTGTGTGTGTGTGTGTGTACAGGGTATGTGTGTGTGTGTATGTGTGCAGAACAGTGTGCAGAGTGTACTGTGTGTGTGTGTGTGTGTGTGTGTGTGTGTGTGTGTGTGTGTGTGTGTGTGTATGCATGTGTGTGCGCGCGTGTGTGTGTGCGTGTGTGTGTGTGTGTGTGTGTGTGTGCGTGTGTGTGTGTGTGTGTGTGTGCAGAACAGTGTGCAGGGTGTACTGTGTGTGTGTGTGTGTATGTGTGTATGCATGTGTGTGCGCGCGTGTGTGTGTGTGTGTGTGCAGAACAGTGTGCAGGGTGTACTGTGTGTGTGTGTGTGTGTATGTGTGTGTGTGTGTGTGTGTGTGTGTGTGCGTGCGTGCGTGCGTGCGTGCGTGTGTGTGTGTATGTGTGTATGCATGTGTGTGCGTGTGTGTGTGTGTGTGTGTGTGTGTGTGTGTGTGTGTGTGTGTGTGTGTGTGTGTGTGTGTACAGGGTGCTGCCCTAACCTCCTTTTCCTTCCTCCTAATCTCTAAATCTCTTATCAACCGTTTGGTTCTGCCCTCGTTTTCTTTGGCGTCCTTCTCTCCTTCTCTCCTTCTCTCCTTCTCTCCTCCTTCGTCTCCTTCTGTGACCTGTTGATCTCTCTTTTCTTTCTCTTCTGCGATGATTCATCTCCTGCAGCTTGTGTAACGTCCTAAACAGAAACAGATCTGGGTCAGGCCATTGTTTCGCCCACATCTGGCTGCTTCCTGTTCAGACCTGTGAGCTGTTTGCCACATTTACAGACCTGGAGACCGTGTCAACAAAACACAGTTGCACAGTGACTCAACTCTGTGAGGAACTGGAGGAATTTTGCCCAGTTCAGACTCGCAGGGCTCATGGGGAGACTGGGGCTAAGGTGCAGATGTGGGCATAACCCGTTCTAGAAGCTGTAGCTAAGGTTCACAGTCACTTTGGCTGTGGACGCATGAGCAGCACCGAGCTGCAGTGTCTAAAGGCTCCGGCGCTGCATTCAAGGACCCGTGAGCCACGAACCAGCTTTGACTGGGTTGATCATGAGCCCGACTCACTCCTTTGAGCTCACGTTGCTGCTCAGACTGGAGCAGGTCGTCTGCTGTTCGTGACCTTGAGACTGATTAGAGGGATGATCCGTTCATGCGCTCTGCTCATCGTGCAGCACGTTTTCTCAGAACTGGTCTCCACAGCTCACAGAGCAAACAGGAAGACGCGCATCTGTGGCTGGACCGGAACCAGCTGAGCTTGTGTAAACATCTGTTCCCCTTCATTAATCAGACTCTGGTCTGTTTGCATCAGCGGGAGCAGATGACGGCCAGCAGCTGCTCTGGGATCTGCCCCACACTCACACTTCAGATGGTGATGCTGTTTCCTCTCCGCCCTCAGGTCAGCAGAACCCGGACAGCCTCCGGTACAAGTACAACTTCATTGCTGACGTGGTGGAGAAGATTGCGCCTGCTGTGGTTCATATCGAACTGTTCCGCAAGTACGAGACCCTTCTCTAGACTTCTAGACTAGGAAGTTCTAGACTTCCTCTGACCCTCTGGTTCTGGACCTCCTTTCACCCTCTGTTCTGTTCTGGACCTCCTCTGACCCTCTGTTCTTTTCTGGAACTCCTTCTGACCCTCTATTCTGGACCTCGTTGACCCTCTGTTCTGTTCTGGACCTCGTTGACCCTCTGGTTCTGGACCTCCTCTGACCCTCTGTTCTGTTTTGGACTTCCTCTGACCCTCTGTTCTGGACCTCCTCTGACCCTCTGTTCTGTTCTGTACCTCATTGACCCTCTGTTCTGGACCTCGTTGACCCTCGGTTCTGGACCTCCTCTGACCCTCTGTTTTGTTCTGGACTTTCTCTGACCCTCTATTCTAGACCTCGTTGACCCTCTGTTCTGTTCTGGACCTCGTTGACCCTCTGTTCTGGACCTCGTTGACCCTCTGTTCTGTTCTGGACCTCCTTCAACCCTCTGTTCTGTTCTGGACCTCGTTGACCCTCTGTTCTGGAGCTCGTTGACCCTCTGTTCTGTTCTGGACCTCGTTGACCCTCTGTTCTGGAGCTCGTTGACCCTCTGTTCTGTTCTGGACCTCCTTCAACCCTCTGTTCTGTTCTGGACCTCCTTCGACCCTCTATTCTGGACCTCCTCTGACCCTCTGTTCTGTTCTGGACTTCTTCTGACCCTCTGTTCTGTTCTGGACCTCCTCTGACCCTCTGTTCTGTTCTGTTCTGGACCTCCTTCGACCCTCTGTTCTGGACCTCCTCTGACACTCTGTTCTGTTCTGGACCTCCTTCGACCCTCTATTCTGGACCTCGTTGACCCTCTGTTCTGTTCTGGACCTCGTTGACCCTCTGGTTCTGGACCTCCTCTGACCCTCTGTTCTGTTTTGGACTTCCTCTGACCCTCTGTTCTGTTCTGGACCTCCTTCAACCCTCTGTTCTGGACCTCCTCTGACCCTCTGTTCTGTTTTGGACCTCGTTGACCCTCTGTTCTGGACCTCGTTGACCCTCTGTTCTGCTCTGGACCTCCTCTGTCCCCCTGTTATGTTCTGGACCTCCTCTGACCCTCTGTTCTGTTCTGGACCTCCTTCGACCCTCTGTTCTGGACCTCCTCTGACCCTCTGTTCTGTTCTGGACCTCCTTCGACCCTCTATTCTGGACCTCGTTGACCCTCTGTTCTGTTCTGGACCTCGTTGACCCTCTGGTTCTGGACCTCCTCTGACCCTCTGTTCTGTTTTGGACTTCCTCTGACCCTCTGTTCTGTTCTGGACCTCCTTCAACCCTCTGTTCTGGACCTCCTCTGACCCTCTGTTCTGTTTTGGACCTCGTTGACCCTCTGTTCTGGACCTCCTCTGACCCTCTGTTCTGTTCTGGACCTCCTTCGACCCTCTGTTCTGGACCTTCTTTGACCCTCTGTTCTGTTCTGGACCTCCTCTGACCCTCTGTTCTGTTCTGGACCTCCTTCAACCCTCTGTTCTGGACCTCCTCTGACCCTCTGTTATGTTCTGGAGCTCGTTGACCCTCTGCTCTGTTCTGGACCTCCTTCAACCCTCTGTTATGTTCTGGGCTTTCTCTGACCCTCTATTCTAGACCTCGTTGACCCTCTGTTCTGGACCTCCTTCGACCCTTTGTTCTGGACCTCCTCTGACCCTCTGTTCTGTTCTGGACCTCCTTCGACCCTCTGTTCTGGACCTTCTTTGACCCTCTATTCTGTTCTGGACCTCCTCTGACCCTCTGTTCTGTTCTGGACCTCCTTCAACCCTCTGTTTTGGACCTCCTCTGACCCTCTGTTGTGTTCTGGAGCTCGTTGACCCTCTGTTCTGTTCTGGACCTCCTTCAACTCTCTGTTTTGTTCTGGACTTTCTCTGACCCTCTATTCTAGACCTCGTTGACCCTCTGTTCTGTTCTGGACCTCGTTGACCCTCTGTTCTGGACCTCGTTGACCCTCTGTTCTGGACCTCCTCTGACCCTCTGTTCTGTTCTGGACCTCCTTCGACCCTCTGTTCTGGACCTCCTCTGACCCTCTGTTCTGTTCTGGACCTCCTTCGACCCTCTGTTCTGGACCTTCTTTGACCCTCTGTTCTGTTATGGACCTCCTCTGACCCTCTGTTCTGTTCTGGACCTCCTTCAACCCTCTGTTCTGGACCTCCTCTGACCCTCTGTTATGTTCTGGAGCTTGTTGACCCTCTGTTCTGTTCTGGACCTCCTTCAACCCTCTGTTCTGTTCTGGACCTCCTCTGACCCTCTGTTCTGTTCTGGACCTCCTTCAACCCTCTGTTCTGGACCTCCTCTGACCCTCTGTTATGTTCTGGAGCTCGTTGACCCTCTGCTCTGTTCTGGACCTCCTTCAACCCTCTGTTATGTTCTAGGCTTTCTCTGACCCTCTATTCTAGACCTCGTTGACCCTCTGTTCTGGACCTCGTTGACCCTCTGTTCTGGACCTCCTCTGACCCTCCGTTCTGTTCTGGACCTCCTTCGACCCTTTGTTCTGGACCTCCTCTGACCCTCTGTTCTGTTCTGGACCTCCTTCGACCCTCTGTTCTGGATCTTCTTTGACCCTCTATTCTGTTCTGGACCTCCTCTGACCCTCTGTTCTGTTCTGGACCTCCTTCAACCCTCTGTTTTGGACCTCCTCTGACCCTCTGTTGTGTTCTGGAGCTCGTTGACCCTCTGTTCTGTTCTGGACCTCCTTCAACTCTCTGTTTTGTTCTGGACTTTCTCTGACCCTCTATTCTAGACCTCGTTGACCCTCTGTTCTGGACCTCCTCTGACCCTCTGTTTTGTTCTGGGCTTCCTCTGACCCTCTATTCTAGACCTCGTTGACCCTCTGTTCTGTTCTGGACCTCGTTGACCCTCTGTTCTGGACCTCGTTGACCCTCTGTTCTGGACCTCCTCTGACCCTCTGTTCTGTTCTGGACCTCCTTCGACCCTCTGTTCTGGACCTCCTCTGACCCTCTGTTCTGTTCTGGACCTCCTTCGACCCTCTGTTCTGGACCTTCTTTGACCCTCTGTTCTGTTATGGACCTCCTCTGACCCTCTGTTCTGTTCTGGACCTCCTTCAACCCTCTGTTCTGGACCTCCTCTGACCCTCTGTTATGTTCTGGAGCTTGTTGACCCTCTGTTCTGTTATGGACCTCCTTCAACCCTCTGTTATGTTCTGGACTTTCTCTGACCCTCTATTCTAGACCTCGTTGACCCTCTGTTCTGGACCTCGTTGACCCTCTGTTCTGGACCTCCTCTGACCCTCTGTTCTGTTCTGGACCTCCTTCGACCCTCTGTTCTGGACCTCCTCTGACCCTTTGTTCTGTTCTGGACCTCCTTCGACCCTCTGTTCTGGACCTTCTCTGACCCTCTGTTCTGTTCTGGACCTCCTTCGACCCTATGTTCTGGACCTCCTCTGACCCTCTGTTCTGTTCTGGACCTCCTTCGACCCTCTGTTCTGGACCTTCTTTGACCCTCTGTTCTGTTCTGGACCTCCTCTGACCCTCTGTTCTGTTCTGGACCTCCTTCAACCCTCTGTTCTGGACCTCCTCTGACCCTCTGTTATGTTCTGGAGCTCGTTGACCCTCTGTTCTGGACCTCCTCTGACCCTCTGTTCTGTTCTGGACCTCCTTCGACCCTCTGTTCTGGACCTCCTCTGACCCTCTGTTCTGTTCTGGACCTCCTTCGACCCTCTGTTCTGGACCTCCTCTGACCCTCTGTTCTGTTCTGGACCTCCTTCGACCCTCTATTCTGGACCTCGTTGTCCCTCTGTTCTGTTCTGGACCTCGTTGACCCTCTGGTTCTGGACCTCCTCTGACCCTCTGTTCTGTTTTGGACTTCCTCTGACCCTCTGTTCTGTTCTGGACCTCCTTCAACCCTCTGTTCTGGACCTCCTCTGACCCTCTGTTCTGTTTTGGACCTCGTTGACCCTCTGTTCTGGACCTCCTCTGACCCTCTGTTCTGTTCTGGACCTCCTTCGACCCTCTGTTCTGGACCTTCTTTGACCCTCTGTTCTGTTCTGGACCTCCTCTGACCTTCTGTTCTGTTCTGGACCTCCTTCAACCCTCTGTTCTGGACCTCCTCTGACCCTCTGTTATGTTCTGGAGCTCGTTGACCCTCTGTTCTGTTCTGGACCTCCTTCAACCCTCTGTTATGTTCTGGACTTTCTCTGACCCTCTATTCTAGACCTCGTTGACCCTCTGTTCTGGACCTCGTTGACCCTCTGTTCTGGACCTCGTTGACCCTCTGTTCTGGACCTCCTCTGACCCTCTGTTCTGTTCTGGACCTCCTTCGACCCTCTGTTCTGGACCTCCTCTGACCCTCTGTTCTGTTCTGGACCTCCTCTGACCCTCTGTTCTGTTCTGGACCTCCTTCGACCCTCTGTTCTGGACCTCCTCTGACCCTCTGTTCTGTTCTGGACCTCCTTCAACCCTCTGTTATGTTCTGGAGCTCGTTGACCCTCTGTTCTGGTCTGGACTTTCTCTGACCCTCTATTCTAGACCTCGTTGACCCTCTGTTCTGGACCTCCTCTGACCCTCTGTTCTGTTTTGGACCTCGTTGACCCTCTGTTCTGGACCTCGTTGACCCTCTGTTCTGGACCTCGTTGACCCTCTGTTTTGCTCTGGACCTCCTCTGACCCCCTGTTCTGTTCTGGACCTCCTCTGACCCTCTGTTCTGTTCTGGACCTCCTTCGACCCTCTGTTCTGGACCTCCTCTGACACTCTGTTCTGTTCTGGACCTCCTTCGACCCTCTATTCTGGACCTCGTTGACCCTCTGTTCTGTTCTGGACCTCGTTGACCCTCTGGTTCTGGACCTCCTCTGACCCTCTGTTCTGTTTTGGACTTCCTCTGACCCTCTGTTCTGTTCTGGACCTCCTTCAACCCTCTGTTCTGGACCTCCTCTGACCCTCTGTTCTGTTTTGGACCTCGTTGACCCTCTGTTCTGGACCTCGTTGACCCTCTGTTCTGCTCTGGACCTCCTCTGACCCCCTGTTCTGTTCTGGACCTCCTCTGACCCTCTGTTCTGTTCTGGACCTCCTTCGACCCTCTGTTCTGGACCTCCTCTGACCCTCTGTTCTGTTCTGGACCTCCTTCGACCCTCTGTTCTGGACCTCCTCTGACCCTCTGTTCTGTTCTGGACCTCCTTCGACCCTCTGTTCTGGACCTTCTTTGACCCTCTGTTCTGTTCTGGACCTCCTCTTACCCTCTGTTCTGTTCTGGACCTCCTTCAACCCTCTGTTCTGGACCTCCTCTGACCCTCTGTTATGTTCTGGAGCTCGTTGACCCTCTGTTCTGTTCTGTTCTGGACCTCCTTCAACCCTCTGTTATGTTCTGGACTTTCTCTGACCCTCTATTCTAGACCTCGTTGACCCTCTGTTCTGGACCTCGTTGACCCTCTGTTCTGGACCTCCTCTGACCCTCTGTTCTGTTTTGGACCTCCTTCGACCCTCTGTTCTGGACCTCCTCTGACCCTCTGTTCTGTTCTGGACCTCCTTCGACCCTCTGTTCTGGACCTCCTCTGACCCTCTGTTCTGTTCTGGACCTCCTCTGACCCTCTGTTCTGTTCTGGACCTCCTTCGACCCTCTGTTCTGGACCTCCTCTGACCCTCTGTTCTGTTCTGGACCTCCTTCGACCCTCTGTTCTGGACCTTCTTTGACCCTCTGTTCTGTTCTGGACCTCCTCTGACCCTCTGTTCTGTTCTGGACCTCCTTCAACCCTCTGTTCTAGACCTCCTCTGACCCTCTGTTCTGTTTTGGACCTCGTTGACCCTCTGTTCTGGACCTCGTTGACCCTCTGTTCTGGACCTCGTTGACCCTCTGTTTTGCTCTGGACCTCCTCTGACCCCCTGTTATGTTCTGGACCTCCTCTGACCCTCTGTTCTGTTCTGGACCTCCTTCGACCCTCTGTTCTGGACCTCCTCTGACCCTCTGTTCTGTTCTGGACCTCGTTTATGTTCTGTTCTGTTCCGTTCTGGACCTCTGCTCCCATCTTTGGGCCTCACTGCCCGTTTCTGTTCAGGTCCATGTTTTCTAAGCGGGAGCTGGCTGTGGCCAGTGGATCTGGGTTCGTGGTGTCAGAAGACGGGCTCATTGTGACGAACGCCCATGTGGTGGCCAACAAGCACCGAGTCAAGGTACTTGTAGAACCGAGCCTCCGGTGAGCTGCCTGTTCAGACTAACAGCATTTGTGTCCTTCAGGTGGAGCTGAAGAGCGGAGACACGTTTGACGCCAAGATCAAGGACGTGGACGAGAAGTCCGACATTGCTCTGATTCAGATCGAGGCCCCGGTGAGGAACCAGTCGTCTTTGCTGGGACCCGTTTCTGTCGAGTCTTTATTCCTTTGGATCCAGAAACACAAATATGAGTAATGCTTTAATTCCATCTTCATTCTCCTCCGTCCTGACTTTCTGGCAGTGAATCGTAGTTTTTCATTCATTTCATTCTGGTTTCAGCACATTACTGCTGTGTTTTCTTGTGGCCTGGTTGGTGTTTTCCTTCTCTCAGCACTTAGTTTCGGTCTGTGGACAACTGGACGCTTGGTTCAGGAAGTGAGTTTCCCACAAAGCGTGTGTCATGGAAAAAACATTTTTAGCCGATGAACCGAAGAGCTAGAATAAAGAAGCAGGAAGCGTGAGTGGACTCCAGATGAGTGACGGCTGCACTGAGGAAGGACTCGCAAACGAAATGCTCCATTATATAATGGAGTGCTGTTTATTAAAGGCAGCTGCGATTCATCGCTCATTAAAAGCTGGTGAAGCCAGTTGATCAGTGGCTGCTGAGTCTGCAGCAGATTGAACTGTGCTCCAACTAGAAACGCATGCCTTTGATATCTGGGCCTCCAGTCGCTGTTTGTGTCCAAACTGCTGGGCTCCCAGGGCCGTCACAGATTCAGCTCTAGACTGAACCCAAGGACACACAAGCACGAGTTAAAAGAATGAGCACACGTCCTCCACAGATCAGACCTCTGTTCTGACGCCCAGTTTCAGGTCAGTGAGGGACAAAACAAGGATGGCTCAGTGGGAAATGATCTGAAGCCAGATGTTCGAGCGTGACCTTCTCTCATTGGAATCCTGGGAGCTTGTGCAGACAGGAGCCGTCAGGTGTTCAGAGTCTTGACTCACGCACTGACTCCTTGCGGCGATGCTGCACCTCCATCATTTTCTGTGACACGTGTCCACGAGCGGCTCATGGCGCCGCTGGCTGATCGGATCAGGGTTAATCAGGGCAGGACTGAAGGCCGCGTTCAATACATGCAGTCCAACACGAGGGGGCGCTTGTCCTTCGCTCACATTAACGCACGGCTCTGTCTTCCTGAACTGTCACTTTCATTATTGTATGTAGATACTCAGGGACAGACTGATAAAAGGTCAAAGGTCAAAGCCACAGTTCTGTTTTCCTCCTACTCATCCAGACACTCCACCTGCGTGTCTCAGCTCTGACACAGAGCGATCTGTGATCATATTCCAGGTCTTCCTGTTTTCTCTTTCTCTCTTACTAAACCTTTGCAAAAGTGGGTCAGACTATTAAATTCTGTTACTTAACAGGAAACGGGCAACACATGTGTCTGTCCTCACCAGGAAAACAAGGCGTTTCCGCACACACACACACACACACGAGCTGGGCCCGTACGTCTCCTAAAGTAGGTCAGTGGGCCGCCGCCGTGGGCCCGGGTTCACAGGATGAGGCTCATCTTTGGTTTTCAGGAGTTTTAGGAAATCAAAGCCAGTGACAGCAAACAGTAACAAAGCTAATCAGATGCATGTGATAATATAGTGACTGGGGCTGTGAGTTCTAATGGATCAGCTCGCCAGTGGCCCGAACACGGAGCAGCGGGGAAACGAGGCTCGTCCCAGGACTCAGCAGCTCGCTGTGAGTGTGGAGCAGACTCTGACTCCACACTCACAGCGTGTTCAAGCAGCCTGAAGCTGCTGCTCCGCCTGCAGTGTGAGTCTAACGCTGTTTCCTCCTCCGTGCTGGAGCAGACCAAGCTGCCGGTGCTGCTGCTCGGCCGCTCGGCGGACCTGCGGCCCGGCGAGTTCGTGGTGGCCATCGGCAGCCCCTTCTCCCTGCAGAACACCGTCACCACCGGCATCGTCAGCACCACCCAGAGGGGCGGCAAGGAGCTGGGCCTGCGCAACTCAGACATGGACTACATCCAGACCGACGCCATCATCAACGTGGGCCCACACACTCACACTGAACCTTTACTCCACTTCAAACTGTGGTTCTAGTCAAACTGTGGCTTATTTCCTTGCAGTACGGCAACTCAGGAGGACCACTGGTCAATTTGGTGAGTGAAGGAGTCCTGCAGGGTCCGTGTGCAGCTGTTCAGCTACTAGCATTTTGTTTAGCCCAGATGTGCTGGTTCTCATCTAACGCTACAGCCCAGAAAGGGGTCAGAAGGTCATTAATCGTCCTCACCAACAGCTGAGGCTGATTAGAACTTTGATTTGTTACAAACACTGCATGTGAGGCGTTCAGGGTGTGCTGGAAATCCAACGCACATGCTCTCTCTGCAGGATGGGGAGGTGATCGGCATCAACACACTGAAGGTCACAGCAGGAATCTCCTTCGCCATCCCCTCAGACAAGATCAGACAGTTCCTGGCAGAGTCCCACGACAGACGGGCCAAAGGTTGTACATCAGCTCCACGTTCTTACTCCTCGTTTCTCCACAGACTGAATGTCACTCATCAACAGAAAGTTGGTTTCAGCATGTTTGACTTGGTCTGTTACACACAGCACGTGGCTGGTACCTGGGAGAGGGAGGCGCAGGTCCGTTGGTCCACGTTGGTTTAGGTTTCTAGCTCCAGCTCGTTAGCGGCTCCAGCTCGTTAGCGGCTCCAGCTCGTTAGTTTCAGACCACTGACTGATGATTGTGACTGAGCCAGGATCCACTTACTGCTGTTCATGACGTGAGGTAATGATTCATCTGATCAGACGTTTGTTGTGCAGGTAAAACGTCCCAGAAGAAGAAGTACATCGGTGTGAAGATGATGAGTCTCACTCCATTGTAAGTTTAAAGCTCTTATACGTCGCTACTGTCTCAACATGATCTATTTAATCCACATAGTTGTTTTTAATGCAGATAATAAATATTACGTATTCGTGCATTTGTGACAGATGAGACAGTGTGAGTTTGAGCTCTGTTCCCTGTTTGTCGGTCCTGACCTTCATACGTAACCAGGGAGGTGATTAGAGTCAGAGTGAGCTCAGCTTTAGATGGACCAAAATGAGCCGTGTGAATAGAATGTAAGTCAGCCCAGGACACGCCCCTCCGGGCGGGAGCGGCGCCCAGCGGGGAGCTTCACACGGACACAAGGCTTTTCTTTCCCCTCAGGGTCTCATTGTGTCATTTCACAAACGCCAGTGGAAGTGACGCTGGTCCCACATGCGGCGCCGCGTGCTGAGGCCGGACCATCATCTCCATCATGATTCCACTGATCAGAGCAGCGCTTGGCAGGATGGATCTCAGCATGAGTCACAGTGGATCACAGTCGGTGCTTCTGTCCTCTGTCCAGACTGACGAAGGAGCTGAAGGAGAAGCTGTCAGACTTCCCAGATGTCACGTCCGGGGCGTTCGTCCTCGAGGTCATCAGGCAGACGCCGGCGGAGGCGTGAGTGTCACGGTTTCAGGATGTGCTGAGGGTGGGACCCGTTTAGAGCCAGTCGCATCAGTCACCGGTGGACTCCTGTTTAAGGGGATTTTAATGGAGGAGTGGATTCTGCGTCAGATCTGAAGCAGCAGCAGCCTTGTTTTGCTGCGGTCTGGTGGTTTCTGTGGAGGGAGGACGAGGCTCTGAGCGGCTCTGCTGGCCGTGATCGTGAGCTGGGAAGGATTCCCACCCAGGCTGTCATCCTCCCTCTGGCAGGAAACACACAGCGCTTCAATCAAATGGCTCAGCTGGAAAAGATTTACAGATTTAGAGCTAGAGAGAAAACACGCTCTTCTGCCAAAGTCTTGGCTTTTACTCCGTTAGATTACACTTCTTTAGGTCGGCCCTGGTAACAAACTGCGTTGTTGTTGGCAGAGCTGGCCTGAAGGAGAGCGACGTCATCATCAGCATCAACGGCGAACAGATCACCTCAGCCAATGACGTGAGCGCCGCCATAAAGCGGGAGGAGACGCTGCGGACGGTGGTGAGACGCGGCAACGAGGACGTCATCCTCACCATCGTCCCCGAGGAGGTCGACCCTTGACCTCACAGCTCACGAACACTTCAAACGAACAGGGCCGAGTGTGATGAGACTCACTTCTACTACTACTACCTTCACATGTTTTTACTCTCACCTTCCAGCGTCTGCTCGTTGCCATGGAAACTGAAACGTCTCAGACTGGAGGCTTCCTCTGCTCCTGATTTACCCTTCACTCTCTACTAATCTGTCCCTACAGTGGCTCCTGTAGGTTCACGTAGTTGGGTTATGTACATGTATGTTCTTGATGGAATATTTTTAATAGGATTTTTGATCTACTTTTTAAAAAAGGGAATAAAATAATTTTTCAGAATGTTGTCTTTACTGAAGGTGTGGGAGCTGAAAACAAGCGGACTGTTGTTAGCGACTGAGGCGGTCCCTGTGACCCCACGCTCTGTTCATGCCTCGCAGAGGGTGTTGTTGTGGACAGGAGGGACTCGAGTTCCTGTACGAGGCAGGAGTTCCTGTCTTCGCAGGCCGAGCCTTGAGGACAGTGGATGCCAAAATAAACGCAGTGTGATTCATTCAAGATGAAGTCCAGTTCAAACTCCTCTGTTCTTAAGGAGACAAGACAACACGCCTTATGTAACGCCTGACGGTCAACGGACGTTCATGGGGGCGTCAGCTGCTTCTCAACTGGCCTCAAAGATGAAACATGTTCAACTGGTTAGTTCCTCATCACATATTTAGTTTTCAGTGATGCAGCAGCTACAGGACGGCTCTGATGTGGAAGGAGCAGCATGATCCAGTTTGACCCCACTGTGGGTTTTGTCCCAGACTTCTCCACTGCTGACTCAGCGTCTGCTCTCAGATCTGACCAAACATCTGCACATCATCTCTCACTGTGGTGACCTTTTTATACAGTTTCTAACCTATTTCACTGATGACTGGTGCCTCGGCATCAACTGTCTCCTTTTATATTTTGGGGTCCTTCCACGCAGAAGGAACCACAGCAGCTTCAGAGGCTTTGATGGTACTTTTTTGACCCACCTATGAGTCAGCACAGCTGGAGACCAGGTCCAAGCAGACTTCATTTTACCCTAAGTAACCGTCTCCTCCACCCACCAAACCACACACATCCAAAGAAATCAGCAGAGTCAGCTCACAGCATCACATGACTCACTTGGTTTGGTTAGAAAAAGCAGTGGAGCCCCAACATAAACTAAATGCTTGTTGCGGTAACGATTCATCGTTACCATGTGTAACTCGTGTCCTGTACCTTAAACATCATGTCCCCCACCGCCTAAGAACAGAGCACTTCTTTATAAATATAGTTTTACTTTAGTACAATTAGCTCAGTACAAAACCTTTGCAGGTCATTTTACTGGTTTCTTGTTACAGACGTGTTAAAACATTAAAGCGCTTATTAAAATACATGTGCATCTGCTTCACCTTTTACAGTTCATTCTGTACCAGGGTCAAACTGAACCGAACAGGCCTGACCTCCTACACAGTAACTGTTATCTTTATGTTTTAGTCATCAGACTTCTGTAAGTTCACATTATTATTCTCTAATGAGCTGTGCAACAGGACGTCCAGCTGTCAAACCGTTCACGTAGCGACTCAGACTTTTATTATTAAGTTGGTCAATATTTGCCCACTGCTGCGTCTCTGTTGGAGGCTGCTCCGTGTTCTGTCTCGGTGGAGGATGCTGGGGGCAGTAAGGCCTGCAGGTTACATTACATTAGTGTCCTAGTGGCTGTGAGCTCAGTGCATGGCTGGTGTTTGCCCAGTCTCCAATGAGCCTGCGGATGCTGCTCCCAACGCCGAGCTCATCGCTCCCTGGTTAAGAGCAACCAGAGGGAGGGCGCTCAGCAGGGCCTTCTCCAGCTTCTCCTCCAGGGCATCCAGGCGACGGTCCAGATGCTCCTTCAGCCTCCTCTCCATCTCCTCCAGACGGCGCTCCATGACTGAGTCCAGCTCCCTGTGCAGAGGAGGAACAGCACATTGGCATCTTTACCTGCCTGTCCTTGGGAATCACGCCTCGACACCGTTCACCGTTTGCTGAGGTGTTTTCGCCTACAGTACATATTGAATGTGGACCATCCCTGCCCTTACAATCCTGCCGTGTGTGTCACACACAGGCACATTTTTTCTGTATGGACCGTCAGACAGCTGACTTGGAGTTTGACTGATCCCAACCACCTGGCAGCATTACACCTTGCTCTTTTTCGGGTCCTCAACAGGCTTTTTAGAGAAGATTCCAAACAAATTCTATTTTACCCTGAAGGATCTCATAGGACCTTGAGCCAACTCTGCTACAATGACAGCTACAATAACTTCACTCTAGACTGCGTCATTTGTCCTCACCATACTGTGCAAAAAGAGCTTAATAAAACTTGTGCAGTAACAACTCTCCACCGTCTAACTAGTGCTTTTATCAAGTAGCCAACCACGCTGCAGTGTCCTTTAAAAACGATTACGACTGAATTATGTAAAGCTAATTATTTACTTTTCCATTCCCTCTTCCCAGAATCTAATTTAGACTTTGAGTCTGATGTGGTGTGGACGTACCGCTGATCTGCTGTCCTCTCTTCGAAGTGAAGTCACGCTCAGCTGACATTCTGTGTCTGCCCACGTGTCCTGCTCTGCTCTAACAAAGGGCCTCCTTTACTAAAGTCCTGTTTGTGCCACAGACATTTTTCTAGGCAGCATTGAGATTAGTGAATATTCCAGCATAAAGCAAAGGGACCTAACTAACAAACCAACAGCAGACAACACAAACTATTATCCCATTCAGTAAATGAAGCTCTGACAATAATGTGGACAAAGCGACACTGAGATTAAAATCCTAAATGTTTATCCGCATCCGCAAGACATTTTTATTTGGAAAATAAAAAAATATGAATAAATACTTTGGAGATAAATACATAATAAATACACGAAATACTTTGAGCCAAAAAACAACTAAGACAAAGAAACAATGCAGTAAAGCCTCTAAGACACCAGGTGGAGCCATTTAGTCTAATTACATATTGAAACCATGAAGCAGCTCACTGTTACAGGCTCAGGTTGAGATGATCTGAGAGATACCAGGCTAAAACAGTCACATATATTCAGGTGATGACTGCTAGATGATGTAGATATAGACTCACTTAACTCTACTCACCATGTGCCATTTCCCATCAGCTTCTCCTTTTCCAAAGCCACAGCAGCATCGTCCAGCCTCAGCTGTGTCACTTGACCACACACGCTCTGAAGGATGGGGAGAAGCTCAGAGCTGGAGCTTAATGCTGGGTCGCATCCCTGCCCTTTCAGGAAGTGTGACATCATTCCCGCCAGCTGGCTGTAGTTCACTGAGCCGCTCCCTAGAATGGGACGAGACACCACAAATTAGTCAGTTTCAGACCTACAGTAATCTGAAAATGTCGGGTCGTACACTCGTCTAGGAAGTAACTCTTACTTGTGCTCGTACTGCTGACGTCAGACTGTGGCAGGTCTGGAGAGGAGGAGCTGGAGTCGCCTGATGTTGTTCCGTTCTGAGATGGTGGAACTTGGTCTGGAGGCCTGACGGAATCGACAAGAGACTAAACACAGAAATAAGATTTTCTGAAGCACTGTACGTGTATCATTTAACATTAATTTGAGAAAATTATTAGGAATTAAGTCTGTCTCCTAACTGCTGTTGAGGAGGTGTTGCGTTGATGAGCCAGGGCAGAAATGGTTCCACTGCTCATCAGCAGTGGCAGGAAACCACCCAGAGAGCTGGTCTGGTTCTGAGGAAAAACACATCCAGACATTAAGCATTTCTATAACATGTGGCAGGTTAAGTATGACACGTTGAAAGGAAGCTGAATGTATGTTGCTGTAAATTAATAAATACTCCCACCTTCTGCTGGAATTGAACCATCTCCATGAGGTTCTGGGCTCCTGGTGAAAGGCTTGTTCCCATCTCCTCAACCAGACACTGCACCTGCTGCATGTCAATGCCAGGTCCGCGGTCTTTACAGGGCTGATGCAACTGAAGACCCACAACAACTCGACAAACCACAACACTGCTTTTACTGGCAAGAGAGAGCAGCTGAGAGACACAACAAGGTGATTATTCCAAGCTCACGCCCAAATACAACCTAACAGCCGTGGTCTCCACCAGACTGCTAATGTCTCAACACATTTACACACTCTTCGGGTTTGGACTGACCTCTGAGTGTAGCTCACCTTCAAATTGCAGGCTGGAGATGGATGCTCCAGTGTCAGCTGTTTCCTGTAGAACGGCCCTCTACCCTCACTGTAAACATGAAATAAAGGAAAGACTGTTTAAGTAAGACATTTGCAAGTAAAGTATGGAAAAGGCCTGTGTGTGCACCTGACAGGCTGAATGCGGTCATCCCTCTCTCCTCGTACTGTTCCACAGTATTCTCCCATGTGGTCGTACACCTCTACGGTCCGAGCTTCACTGATGACCAGCAGACGGCTGATGCTGGTGCCAGAGTTAGGGCTGCATTGGACGGTCAGGACACAGGGAGATCCGTCCTCTGTCTGCTCCAGCAGAACTGGGCTGCCACTGTGGGAACACAGCTTTCTGTATTCAGTTTAAACACGTTACATACAGGTATCATACACGACGCAAAGTTCAAGGCATCTTACACATTTGTCCCGGCCACCTCTGAGTGACTGAGCTCCTCCTCTTCACTGTCTGTGCTGTTGATGTGAACAGGAAGCAGGACATCGGCCAAGTGATGGTCCTGCGCACGACAAACCCAAGCTGCTCCACTAGCGATGTCCACCATGGTTCTGTAACGTGCCAGATGGCAAGTTAGACACAAGGACTCAAACCAGTTACCAGACTGAAAACAAACTATTTGGTAGAACTGCACGTTAGCGGCTAGAAGAAGGCACTGGCATTATAAAATATGTGGATATTTTAAATGCCACATTAAATAAATCACAGTAAATGTCTTGCTAACATTAAGTCATTTACTTTAAAATCGCGTCCGATGAAACCGTAGATCAGTCCGCTTTTCTCTTCTTTTCATTACGTCTCCGTGTTAAAAAATATTATTTCATTTGATTCACAGCTATAGACACTTGAACAAAATAAAACGGATTTCTAAACAGTTTTCGCTAACGCTGCAGTGCATGACACAGCTGCCGTGTCGCAGCTGATGACGGGTTGTTGACGTGTGACGTCATTAAATGGCGACTCGTGAGACGTCAGTCCGAGCTTCGGGACAGGGTAAAAACAAAGACTTTATTAGGTTTAGGGTTTGAATTGGTCGCGCCGTGGTTCTTTAAAACCATCTGTGGTGTTGTGTAAGATACGTTACACTTTCACCGTTTCACATCCGGCTTCGTCACGCCGGGCCTGTTCACACTAACACAAGCACGCTGCCTTGTTTTGGGAGCGAGGATGGACTTCTCTGAATGCTACGGGGACACGGTGTCCAGTGTTGCTGCCGCTGCTCGTTCGGGCTGCAGGAAGCGGCTGCGGAGGCTGATCCGGCGCGGCTGCAGCCTGGACGCTCGGGACAACCGCGGCTGGACGGGCCTGCACGAAGCTGCAGCCGCGGGCAGCAGCGAGTGCGTGCGGGAGATTGTGTCTGCTGTCGGCGGTGAGAGATGATGTGCGCACAGGACTGATCCCAGAGTCAAAGGGCAGCAGCAGTACATTCAATAATCCATTAATACGGTGATATTCATGTTCCTTTCTGGCTGTAAGGCTTCTCTCGTGCCTCCTGCGCCTATGTGAACTCCCTGACACATGAGGGGGAGTCCGCCTGTTTCCTGGCTGCACAGCTCGGGCACCTGGCTGTAGTCCAGCTCCTCCTGAAAGCACGTGCTGACGTCAACCAGCTAACAAATGACTTATCCTGCCCTCTCTATGCAGGTGCAGCTTCTGATTTTATTGTTCTGTGCCGTTGCTTGGTTTGATTGAGTCATTCGACAGTTTTTATCGGGTGTTATTTGTTTTAACAGCTGTAGATGGTGGACACAAGGAGGTGGTAGAACTGCTGGTCAGAAAGGGGGCGGAGGTGAACAGAACACACACTGCTTCCTGCTGGACCTGCCTGCATCAAGCTGTTTATAAGGTGATAATGGTGCTCGCAGACACACACACAACTTTGTAAGTTGTATGTAAACTTGTAATGATCATACTCTTTTTTTTAAGGGCTACAGTGACATTGTTGGCATACTTGTTAACGTATGCAACCTGGAGGCGGTAGATGACCACAGGATATCTCCTCTGTTTGTGGCTGCACAGTACGGACAGCTGGAATGCCTGAAGGTCCTGGCTGATGCTGGTACATAGCTGTGCTCTGCTACTGTGGTTTGTTTGCACACATTTGTTCAGAGCTTGTTTTTTATCCTAGCTTCCTCCTCTACATAGGGCAAGTGTTTGCAAGTAATAGTAAAAAACATTGTTTATTTTGATTTATGTTTGATTTGGTTTCCACTGTAGGGGCCAATGTGAACACGCAGGCAGCTGATCTGGCCACACCGCTGCTCATTGCCTCTCAGGAGGGCCACCAGGCATGTGTGGATTTCTTGTTGGACCATGGAGCAGATCCTAATATAGCCTGCAGTAATGACTGGCCCCAGTTTCCCATACATGCTGCTGCTGAGTTTGGCCACATTGGGTACCAAGTCTAAACTTGTATATTTTTATTTCTAGATCCAATCTTATTATAAAATATACAGTTTAAGTGTACATATTTATTGTCTAAAATGTGTAACTCTGTCATCAAGTATCCTCAGGAGGCTGATCGCTGTCACGGATCGTTCATGTGATCGCAGTGATGGCATGGTGAGTCCACTGTATATGGCCGTCCACAACCATCAGAGCAGGAGTGTTGAGCTTCTGTTAAGGGAAGGTTACTGCCCAGATGCCCAGGACTGCACCCACATCCTGTGTTTTAGTTCACCACTCTCTGTTGCCTTGTGTCATACATCTGACAAACCATACAGGTGTGTAAGGAAGCTGATTTGACCCACTCATATGCTCTAATGGCATAAACTAAAGCAAAGTAACGGATTTGTCCTTGATTTTTTCAGCGACTCTGTGAAGTTGCTGATAACTGCAGGGGCTTCTTTGACTGAAGGAGACTGGATTCATGCCATTTCTACTGATAAAACAGACCTGCTGCAACTAATACTTGAGCACAGATGGATTCCTCGACTGGAAACTTTGAGCCGAAAATATTCTGTACGACACCATCATGGGAAAACTGTGTTGAAGCTGCAAGAAGTGAGAGAGCTGCTCTGTGTGACCCTGAACCATGTACATTTTGCTGCCTGCTGGCTTCCTCTGCTTATGAAGGCTGGATTGGAGCCCTCTTTATTGCTTCACAGCCACATGTAAGATGACTATTTTCTTCAGGCTTTTTCTTTTTTAATTTTTGAGTCAGCTTTGGATTAGTTTCTTCGTGACCCCCTTGCTTTGTAGGTTGGAACAGGCAGACGGTGAGGTGTTGAATTACCTGCTACAGTTTGTAAACTGGTCGACTTTGCCCATCCATTTAAAACGTGTCCTGGATCAAAGACAGTTAGAAAAGACATGGATTCCACTTCCGCATCATGGTATGTGACAAATTAAAAGCTGCATCTTGCACGAACTCAGTGAACATGTGGTAATAGATTGGACGATAACTTTCTTTGTTTCTTCCTCTAGACTCCATTCCCTCTCTTTCACACATGTGCAGGCTTCGTCTTAGGTTGGTGTTAGGACCGGATCTAGTGATGAGGACTGATGTAGTCCAGCAGCTTCCTGTGCCTGCCCCACTTCACGGCTTCCTTAAATTCATGGACATTCCAGATGTTTACTTTATACGTTCACCACCAGTTTCAAATAGAATACCGGAATTGCACAGCACATATCAGCACATACATGTTCTCTAAGCCAGTACCGTTTTCTCCTTTGTGTTTTTACATCTGTCCTTGTCGTGTAGGTTGCTTTAATGTCTTGAGGGAACTGATTCTATGGTGCCGAGAGGCATTTGTGTTGTCTGATGACTTGTTATCACTTTGTGGCTGTTCAAACGCCTCCCTGAATGTGCAACTTATTGGAAAAGTGTATTCACATTTTTCTGCATTCAGTAACATAATTTTGGGTGACGCTCTATTAATGTATATGTTAATATGATATTCATATTATAGTTCCCTAAAGCTTTAATGTTTATTATGTCTTAATTAAAAAAGATTGAATCAAACGCGTTGGCGTGAACTGTTTATTCTTGAGAGTCAAGAGGTTGTCGGTTTTTGTGTTTACTTTATGTAGAGCGTGTGATAGGGTAAAATAAATTGTCGCGCGGTCATTGGTCCAGTTTGCTGTCAATAATGTTTAGACCCCATCTGATTGGTCAACATCACTTTCGCTGCGACTAGTACAGGACAGAAGGAAGTAACGAAGAAACGAACTAGGGGCTCGTTTCCGACGGTTTAGTGGACATAAAACCATATGTAATGTAAGGCCGTTAAATCACACATTGGGAAAAGATATGCGTTAATGTATTTGATCCGTGAGTATGTTAACTGTTTGCATTTATCTGTGGGCATGGCGGGTGTGTTGCAGCTGTTGTTAGCTTGCTAACTAGCTGGTTACGCTCACGCTCAGGTGTTGGCACCGTTTTAGCTCAGAACAAAAATGACTTATTCCTGACTGTCACTTCTACATTTTGTAGCCTCGTGTTTGTATCTAGCAACAACTTTTGTAGTTTCCGACCAGCGGCGTTAAACGCACAGTGTTCCTTTGTGTCAAAGACACCTAGCACATTGACAGGTCAGCCGTGCTAACAACACATAGCGTTAACGTGGCTAGTGACTGACGGTGCTGGTTTTAGTTGATCTGAATGACCAATAGGTCATTTGTACATGTAGAAGTAAACACGTGGGCTGCCTGGTGGCAGTGGTGAGGCTGTAGCTGTGTCACTATGGAGCTGTTACAGCTCATCTACAACACAAACACTAATGAAGAGGCTAAATACGCCCCTAACCAGGCATTAGCTTTCTGCTTTTATATAAAGATTCCTTAATTTCAGAAAGAAGCACAGCCAATCAAGAAAATGCATTTGGGATTCTGTTTGGTTTGGAGTTTACACCACAAACATAATTTCCCAATTGAAGCTTGTTGATAGTACATTTAAAAGAAGAACCCAGTGTCTTACTCATGGACAGACGTGGTGCTCCTGTGGGCTTAAACCTGAGCCAAGCAAGTGCTTTAACAACTGAGCTACCAAGCCACCACAGTCATAATTGGCAAACAAATGTAACTACTTAAGTCAATCAATGATTATTTTATCATTATCAATTATTTATTTATATGTTACTTTTCGTACATAAATTTGCAGCACAAAATGCTTCACAGATATATATATATATATATATATATATATATATATATATATATATATATATATATATATAATATATAAATCTATTTTTTATTTTATATATATATATTACACAGGCTAAAAACAGGAATGGGAAAAATATGTCCACAGGAGTCGTTAATGTTCTGTGGCGTTTCTTTGATTCGAAGCTGAGGCCAGCATTAGAGAGACTGCTTCTCGTCCACACTTCATCCAGATGAGGCATGCTGCAAGTATGCAGCCAGTGTACAGAAGAGATGCCGGAGTCTGGCACCAAACAAAAAGTCTTCTCTACAAGAATCTGCTCATCAAATGGAGGACCAAGCAACAGAGTCTTCAGGTACAGAGAAAAACACAAATCTTTTGCCCTAGGTAAAATAGGTTAACATTCATACAGGACAAAATAAACCAGTATTCTGGACTGAAACAAACTCTATAAGTCCTGCTTATAATGGGTAAACAGCTTCTTTTATATATTCATATCTTTACAGGAATTGATCCTCCCTCTGCTTCTACTGGGTCTCCTGATACTCATCAGTACTTTAAACCCTCACGTTTATTATGAAGGCATCAGCACAATGGAACTGGACCAGGATGACTATTTCTTTAAGGGCCTAGGATACACACCGATCAACAACATCACTAACCACATCATGGAAGAGGTGGCACAGGAGATGCGTAAGTGCCTTCTTTCATTTGAAACCTCCTTTTAATATATTTTTAAAAGGGCCCATATGGGTTTGAAACTTTCTCCTCCTTCTCTTGTTTTCAGATATGCAGGATCATCTGGAGACCTTTACCAGTGAGGAGGACCTGGAGAATGCCAGCCTGTACGAGCCTTCCAGCTACATTGGTGTTGTGTTCATGGACAGCTCTGCCATGTCTTACAGGATACGTTTTCCACACAACCAGCTACCCCCACCCAGCGATTACACAGAATCTATTGGTAAAACCTGACTTCTGTGTTAGCTCGTTGTTTTCTCTTTCTGCACATACTGTTGGGTCTAAAGTAGCCACAACACTCATACGCTGAGAGACAAATAGGCACAAGCTACAACTTTGTTTTAATGAGGTCTTAGCGTTGCAAGCGTTTCACTCAAACTGCCAACTTCGACTCTGGCCCCCGATCTCCCCTTGGTGCAGGCTTTTTATTAGAAAATGGGACACGCCGTGAACTTGCATGATATGGGCGTATGTTATGGGTACAATGAATACATGAACGTCATGGTGCATACAAGAAAATTCCATATAAGGATAAAACACTTGATTGATTTGCATAAGCATAGGCATAGGCTATAGCATCATGAACTGTTCAACCCTAAGACTGCTAACCTTTCTCTGCCCTTTCGGTTAAGCCAAAAAAAAGCTAAAAAAGTCAGAAGCCCCAACCACTTCCTGTTTCTATGTCTGTGTGCAGGATGCAGCTTCAGCAAAGTATAACATGTTCCTGTTTCTGACAGGATTAAAACATTGAATACATAACCATCCAACTAATAAAACATAAAGCAATAACTTCCTACTTGGACTCAGTGTAAACTGTTTGCATCTAACCCAGACTCTTCCTCCTCTAGCCAGCTGTTTCCCTGGCTTGGCCAACTGCAAAGCAGCTAATTACTGGTACTCTGGCTTCACCCGCCTCCAGTCTCTGATTGATGCAGCCATCATTCAGGTGAGACCTGTCTTTCATTATGCACTTTTCATTTGGCCCTAAGATGCATTAGTCCATTTTTACTTGAGTGCTGTTTGTGTGCTATTTGACCTGGTGATTAGCTGGATTCTGTGTGCAGATGCAGACAAAGCGCTCAGTGCGGAGTGAGATGGACCTGAAAGTGGTAATGATGGGCCAGGAAGGTTCTGTAGAGGTGCAGAAATTCCCCCACGCGCTAATCTCCATCTACCTGGTTCTGGCCTTCACACCCTTCGTTACCTTCCTTATCGTCAACGTGGCAGCTGAGAAAGAACATCGTCTCAAAGACACCATGACTATGATGGGACTCTATGACTCTGCTTTCTGGTAAGAAGAGGGACTTGGCCCCCCACAGCCCAGTCATATATTAAGTTAGAACCTGTTGTCTGTCTAATGTAATTGTCTGTGCTGTATGTCAGGTTGTCTTGGGGTCTCCTGTATGCTGCTCTGGTCACCACGATGTCCATTCTGATGTCCATCATCGCTACGTGCACGGCACTGTTCCCACATAGTGACTTCTTTGTCATCTTCTGCCTCATCTTCCTTTATGGAATATCATCTGTGAGTAGAACTTTAAGGAGTCAGCAGAAGTTTTACATCCTCTCTTTAGAAGGCCACAGACAAACCATTTATGATTTCTTATTAATCAAAGTTAAAGTTATTCAAAGGGATAGTTCAGCAAATGCAGTCGTGATATCAACCAGATTCTGCTCTCTTCTTTGATTCCTCCGGCAGATCTTTTTTTCCTTCATGCTGACTCCATTATTCAAGAAGCCCAAGTTTGCCAGCACTGTGGGCTCCATGCTGACGGTGCTGTTTGGCTGCCTGTCACTGTTCACTGTACTGATGAGGGACTTCCCCCAGCTGCTGGTCTGGCTCCTCTGCCTGCTGTCCCCCAGTGCCTTCTCAATTGGGATTGCACAGGTGGTTTACCTGGAGGCCCAGGAAGATGGTGCTGTCTTCTCGACGCTGGCCAAAGGCCCTCATCCTCTTTATGTGCCCATGATCATGCTGGTTGTAGACTGTATCCTCTACCTACTGCTGGCTGTCTACCTGGACCAGGTCCTGCCTGGTCAGTATACAGTAAATAACTAATTAAATGTGTAATTCTGACAACATGAGCTGAGAACCAGCGGTGTGTCCTTCTGTCAGCTTCTCCTTGAACCTGTCTGCATGTCCAATTCCAGGATTCAAACCTGCTTTTATTACTATATTTCTTTGTTTCAGTAGTTTTGTGATGCCTAACACATTTTACATGTTGTTGCACAGGTGAGTTTGGTTTGAGGAGATCCTTGGTTTACTTTCTCAAGCCCTCCTATTGGTCCAAAGACCGAAAGCGCTACGTTGAAGTGAGCTCGGTGTATGACGCAGAGATAAATGGAACTTCTGGTGTGGGCGAGTCTGTCGAACCTGTTTCACCTGAGTTCAGAGGAAAAGAAGCTATTCGGTAACAGACTCCGCTTGTTGTTTAGTTCCGGTAAACACTGTGTTGACATTATTCTACGGATGTCACAGTTTGATGACATACTTTTTTGTGGTGGGTGCGTTGCTTTTATCATCATGACTTGAGTTCCTATCTTGCCACAAACCTACCATGTAGTAAATACTTCACTCTGCTCACACTCCTTTGCTTTCCTGTTTTGCTGTGTTTCTTGCAGCATCAATAACATCTGGAAAGTGTACAAAGACAAGGATAATGTGGTCGAGGCTCTGAGAGGTGAGTCTGAAAATAGCAGAAATTTAAATCATGTTTTCAGACCGTTGTCAAACATTGTTTTCTATTTGTCTGCTTTTGTGTGAATTAGCATTTCCTGAATTTCTTTCCATTTGCCCACTCCGCAGGTTTGACATTTGACATTTATGAGGGCCAGATCACCGCCCTGTTGGGGCACAGCGGGGCTGGGAAGTCCACTCTCATGAACGTCCTGTGTGGCATCTGCCCACCGACTGACGGCGTGGCCACCATCTATGGTTCGCCCGTTGCAGAAATTGCTGACGGTTCCGAAATGAAGCAGCTGGTGGGAATCTGCCCCCAGTTCAACATCATCTTTGATGTGCTCACAGTAGAGGAGCACCTGAGGATATTTGCTGCCATCAAAGGGATCTTGCCAGCAGACACTGACACAGAGGTAACGGAGAGTTATTTCATTACATCTGTTTGTATGAGACGCCTCTGTAACAGCAGCTTCTGTGCATCACATTAATAATCTGTTGTTTTCTAATTATGCCCTGCTGTTGGTACGGTATGTGTTTGTTTCTTTGCTACACTGTAGGTTACCAAAGTACTCAAGGATCTGGACTTGGAAAAGATTATGAGTGCCCAGGCCAAAAACCTGAGCGGAGGCCAGAAGAGGAAGCTGTCTGTGGGCATCGCTATCCTAGGTGATCCCAAGGTACCTGTAAACAAGTTAAGCCTTGCTCAGTGACCAGCTCTGATTAGAAACATGTCTTATGAGGGGAACATGTTTGATGGTGACAGATTCTTCTCCTGGACGAGCCCACAGCGGGCATGGACCCCTGCTCCAGACACCAGGTGTGGTCGCTGCTGAAAGCTCGCAGAGCTGGAAGAGTGACTGTCCTCAGCACTCACTACATGGACGAGGCTGACATTCTAGCTGGTACAGACATGTTCTCTGCTGCGTAGTTTGTGTGCTATAAGCCCTTGATAAGGACGATATCTCTCATTCTTCACTCCGTTCATTTGTCTTCCAGATCGCAAAGCCGTGATCTCTCAAGGACAGTTGAATTGTGTTGGCTCTTCAATGTATCTCAAGATCAAGTGTGGTGTTGGATATCATCTTAGGTGAGAA
Organism: Betta splendens; assembly: GCF_900634795.4. Lineage (NCBI taxonomy): Eukaryota > Metazoa > Chordata > Actinopteri > Anabantiformes > Osphronemidae > Betta > Betta splendens. The sequence goes on along the minus strand of NC_040898.2, from coordinate 15,634,907 downwards.
TATTAAATTACCAGTGAGCAAAACGTCTCTTCGTCATGTCTAATATTGTTTACTTTCAGTCATAACCATAATTTGTATGGAACTAGTTTTAGATTGTTGTTTCCTCCCTTACAGGATGTCTATTAATGAAAAATGTGATACTGAAAACATCACAGTGCTGGTCAAGCAGCACGTTCCTAAAGCCAAACTGTCTCGACAACACGAGGCAGAGCTGAACTTCACGCTGCCCTTTGAGAGCATGGACACATTTGCAGGTAAGGGGCCTGTCTCCGTCACCCACTGGCTCCAGAGGCCACCGAGTTTGAAGTGTGTTAAACTGTCTCACCTGCACAAGCAGAAGTTTCCAGACAGCACTGTGCAATTGAAAAAAACACAGAAAAACTCCTGCAGCACCTCAACCTGTTCAGTAGTGAATCTAAACCTGTGCCTTTACAGGTTTGTTCTCGGAGATGGACGGTCAGCCCCATCTGGGAATTATCAACTATGGCGTTTCCATGACAACTCTGGAGGATGTTTTTCTTCGTTTGGAGGCAGAGGCTGAAGTGGACCAAGCTGGTGAGTGAGTTGGCGAAGTGGTGTTGTTGCACTAAATGAATTTTTCAAACTGTCAGTACAATACCTCCTACCTACTTTCTAGATTACAGTGTGTTCAATCGGGAGCAGGATGATGACGATGGCGACAACAACTCTGTGGACGACACAGACCAGAGGCTGCTGACCTTCTCAGACAACAAGTCGGACGTGGTGTCGGGTCACGCTCTGTGGAGGCAGCAGTTTAGCACCGTGGCCTGGCTGCATATGCTCAACATGTTCAGGGAGAAGAAGGCCTTCATTTACACGTGAGTGTCCCGCAGCTTCTCACATAATCACTAACTTTAAGTTTAAGTAAATGTGTTCCTTCCTCTACAGCCTGGCCTTGTTCCTGGTGTTTGTTGCTGCGGTGATTGTCCTGTCTCTGGCCACAGGAAACATCCAGATTCACTCAACAGACCGTCAGATTCTGCCCATTTACCTCCTCAAACGGAACCAAGCCCCTCAGAGATACGCCACCAGCCTCTTGGTTCAGAACTCCTCAGGTGCGGCTGCTAGTGACGCCTGTATCTGTGACACAGGTCTTGTCTCTGTCCCAGTACGTGTAGCCCATTCCTGATCTGTTCATTTTTAACTTTACAGGTACTGATATTTCTGACTTTGTCCACAACCTGGAGTCTCAGGACATCAAGGTAGAAATGATGAAACACAGCGACTACATGTCTGCAGCGCCACACAGCGCCGCGTTCAACGTAACAGGAACCAGCAAGGTGACTTTAACTTTGTGCAGGTGCAACCACGAGCTTTTAGACCATAGATGGGGGTTAGTGTTCATATGAAGCTTTTTGCTGTCTGTGTATTAACAGGGTTTCAAGTACAACATTGCGTTCAACAGCACCACAGTGCATTCACTGCCTATGGCCGTCAATGTGCTGAGCAACGCTCTGCTGAGAGGCCTGAATGGTTCAGGGCAGATCAGAACCTGGACCAAACCCTTTGATTATGTGAGTGTGAACAGGGTTCTGAGTCATGCCGCTCCTGTTTTCTGGAGCCAATTAAATCTTTTAACCTTCATATTGTGACATTTTCAGCAAATGCCAGATTCTACGTCCTACGCTCTGGTGTACATAGAGGCCATCATACTGGGGATGCTGGCCGCTGGAATGCCTGCATACTTCGCAATGGACCACACTCGCGATCGAGAGGTGAACACTTAAACCCAGACGTTGGTTTCCTTCCTCCGTTTTTGCCTAGTTGTTTCAGTGGTTGCTGTTTAGGAGAAGTACTGATACAAGAACATGTTTTGCTTTAGCTCAAGTGTCGCTCGACCCTGCGCGTCTCGGGTCTGCTTCCCTCAGCGTACTGGTGCGGCCAGGCAGCGGTGGACATCCCCTTCTACTACCTCATCCTGTCCTCCATGACCATTATCCTTTTCTCCTTCCACACTGGAAACCTGCTCACCTCCAGCAACCTAACCGCCGTGGTCTGTACCGCTATTTTAACAGCGCTGCATCAATTCTCAGATTAAGTGGACACGCTGCTTAGACCACCTCTCCCCTTCCCACAGGTTCTGTGTACTGTTGGATTTGCTCCAGCCATGATCCTCTTCACTTACGTGGTTTCCTTTGGCTTCACCAGAGTCCAGAGCAACAGGGACTTCTTCTCTGTCATCTCTATGATGGTGAGAATTAATAAGGCCTTGAGCTTCATCATCTTAGTTGAGGCTTCGCTCACTGAGCGTCTTCTGTTCCAGGTGTGTGTGGTGTCAGCGTCACTGGTCCAGTTGTCTTCTGTGAATGACATCCCTGCTCTAAACAGATACCTCCACAATTTCCTGTGTTTCTTCAACCCTCTGTACCCTCTGATGGGCTGCCTCAACTGCATCACCAAGGTGGGTGGACCATGTTGACCAGCTGCTGATGGCCTGTGCCTGTACCTGATGCTCCTGCCTCTATTCACAGGCCACGTTCCTCCCTTCGCTCTACGAGGACAATTTCTTGGGGAAGAAGCTGCTCATTGCGGTTGTAGCTGTATGTGTCTCTCTTAATAATTTGCTCACAGCATTGTTTGGCTGTACTAAGGAACGGCTTGTCTGTCTTTGTGGGCTCAGCCCTATCTCCAGTGTATCCTGCTGCTCTGCCTGCTCCGCTGGCTGGAATACCGGTACGGCAGGAGGACGATGACCAAGGATCAGTTCTGCAGGTGATCATTAGATTTCACTTCTGACTTAGGTTACAGTGAACCTCAGTACATGAAACATCTTAAGTGTTGGCTATTTCTTTGTACATCTCAGGATGTCATCCAAGTCGAAGCCCAAATTAGAGAGGAACCAGGAAGAAGGTCTGAATGAGGATGAGGATGTCCAGATGGAGAGGGCCAGGGTCAAGGAGGCTCTCACCTGCCAGTCCTGTGAGGAGGTGAGCTGTTTAGCTGAAGATGAGAGTGATGTGAATGCGCAGGGTTTCTAATGTGTGGTTAATGTTGTTCCACCTTTGCTTTGCCTTATCCGTTTAGAAACCCGTGGTGGTTGTGGATAACCTGAGGAAACAGTATAAAGGAAAACGAGAAGGTTTTTCACTCAACAAGACTCGAAAAGTGGCTGCAAAAAACATCTCCTTCTGCGTCCGTAAAGGTACAGTCTGTGCTTTTGTGTGGTTGAGGCCACCTGATCACAGGGAGTTTAGACCAGTGTTTAGACTCTGCCAAAATACAAGGGTTAAAGAACAGTCACTGCACCTTAACATGGCCAGAACAGATAGTTCACTAGCTATAAAATAATGTATAATATGATACATAAATACACTACAAAAGCCTTCATCTGCGTTGCTGTGTGAGCAGGTGAGGTTCTTGGACTGTTGGGCCCCAACGGAGCAGGAAAGACCACGGTCATGCATATGTTGGCAGGTGACACGGACCCGACCGCAGGCCAGGTACACACAGGCTTTTCTCCTCATCTCTGCAGTGGATTCCGACCCCAATGTGGACTGTCTGTTTACCTTCACTCAGGTTCTGATGGGGGATTACAGCACAGAGTTTCATCCAGTGGACAATCCTCTGGAGCACGTGGGCTACTGTCCTCAGGTCAGTCCTCTGTGGCCCAGGGTCACCCTGCAGGAGCATCTGGAGATCTACGCCGCCATCAAAGGTCTGAAAGGACAGGACGTACCAGGGATCATCAAACGGTCAGTGATCGTCACCTGTACGACACTATTCAGTCTTTAATGAAGCAGCGTAGGGTTTGATCAGAAATATAGTTGTAACAGTTTGTTACAGACTGTGCAAAAATGAGGCCAAATTGAAGATCACTGCTTTAGGCTGTTCATTAACAGTTTGTTGTTCTGTCAGTGTGGTGAGTGCTCTGGAGCTGAAGGAGCACCTCCACAAACAAGCCAAGAGCCTTTCAGCTGGACTCAAGAGGAAGGTGAGGAATAAACGCCACCAGGCGGAGGCACATCACATCACATTGTCTGCGTTAACTCCACAGTCTGCACCGATGTCCGGCTTGATTTCAGCTGTGCTTTGCCCTGAGCATGATTGGGAACCCTCAGATTGTCCTGCTGGATGAGCCGTCATCAGGGATGGACCCAAAGTCTAAACAGCGCATGTGGTAAGACTTTAACACAGTCGGAGCCAAATGTTTCAGTGGCTACAGACTTTGCCTTTCACTTCAGCTAATGTACCTTTAATCTTCAACTCCACAATATGTAGGAGAGCCATACGTGCTGCCTTCAAGAACCACCAGCGAGGAGCCATTCTCACCACACACTACATGGAGGAGGCCGAGGCCGTGTGCGACCGTGTAGCTATCATGGTTTCTGGACAGCTGAGGTTTGAGCGCTTCCTTCGTTGTTTTCCAGTGCTCCACTGTCACTGCACGTCTGCTGACCTGCTGTTTCCAACAGATGTATCGGCTCCATACAACATTTGAAAGGAAAATATGGTCGAGGTTACAGTTTGGAGGTGAAGCTCAGGGAGGAGCTGACGGGCCTCCAGCAGGTGGCGCTGCTTCACAAAGAGATCCTGCGCATCTTTCCTCACGCTGCACGGCAGGAGAGGTGAGAACGAGACTCAGTCTGCTGTCAGGAAAACCTGGAATCACCTGGAAAGCCCAATATCCAATGGATTTAATGGAAAATGTGTGACTTGTTTGGTGTAACAGCACGGTGACACTCGGTGCTTGTGTGAGTAACATATGCTGCCGTTTTCTTCTCAGCTTTGCTACTCTGATGGTTTACAAGATCCCCATGGGCGATGTGGGATCTCTGGCCAAGTCTTTCGCTCAGCTTGAACGTGGTGAGTCAACGCGAACGCACACCCGGCCTCGACCATCTGGGACCGTCTGACTCATTTATCGTTGTGTCTGTCTGTCTTCAGCCAAGCAAACGTTCAACTTTGAAGAGTACAACTTCTCCCAGTCGACCTTAGAGCAGGTTTGTGCATTTCTCAGCATTTTGAGGGGAAAATAGAAGAAGAATATGCGCGGTCAGATTCTAAAGTAAACTCCTCCTTTGCTTTCTGTGGTTCCTCCAGGTGTTCATGGAGTTTGCCAAGGAGCAGGAGAACGAGGACGATGAGGTGGGCCCTCTCAGCACAACCTTCCAGTGGCAGCGGCTACGCCAGGACGGCTCCGTGTCCGTCAACCACACCGACAGCATCGTGCATCAGCTCTGAGGCCGGCTGGTGACCGACCAGGAACCTGTGTGGACCTGCCGGGCTCCAGCGCCTGCACTCGCCTGCTCCGTGCAACCCCACGCCCGCCTCCCTAAGGGACTGAGACAGGTTTGGGTGGGGGCTCACATACACTGGGGACGAGTGAGGCTCCCGTGGGTCTGAGGTGAGCATGTGTGGAACACTCCGTGTTTTTGAACGGACCGAGGGGCCTGCGGCGCGACAACTACTTCCCTTTCTAACAGTGTTTTGTATCTTCACAGGGAGAAATATATATAAATATATAATATGATATTTATTCTTTGTATCCTTCCATCTGCTCTCCTCTGCGGGGAAGCTTTATAGTACGTGTTTGCTCGTCTTTTCAGAAGTTCTTGTCTGTTGTGTTTGTGAACCTGAATTTTTTAAACACTACCAGAACTGGAATCCATCCACAGTTGTACCAAAGCAGCACAACTCTGAACCACACACCACCACACCTCATCACACATTGACACTAAGATGTATTTTTGTTTTTAGTGTCTGTAGCATGCGCATAAATGGTTCTATTATTGATGTGGGGCCGTGGCCTGTTTGCTTGCACTGAAGTAAAGGCGTTGGAGCTCTCCACAGAGCCTTTAGTCTTTTCCTACCGTCAGAGCTTCGTCAGTCTTCATTTCTCACCAGAATGCACGTCCACGTCCACTGTTTCAGCAGGCAGACGTTGGCTGACAGATGTTGGGATGAAGCTTTTGGATCGGTGATCTTTGCCCGTGGCCTTTGTCTCGACAGGTTTAGCTTTGAACTCAAACTCGTATCGTGGGAATGTAGTGTAGAATATGCACATCAGTATATGTAGCACACTGCCGTTGTCTGACGCTGACTGGCCTGTGGTGACGAGAAGCTCGACGCTCAGATTGATATGCTCTTCATCCTTTTTTTTAGCTGGACTTTGAGATTTTAAGGAAATAGGATTTGAATGTACGTTGGGCAGTTTGTAAGTCTGCAGCAAAGCTCCTCACGTGTTTCCTATATAACCTGTTTGGTGTGTCTGTGTTCATTGTTGTGTATGTGTAGCTGCAGCTGCTTTTGTGTAATTAATTGTATTTGTATAAGCTGGTGCATTGTTGGTGCTGTCAGCAAACCAATAAATTGTAATTTCTTCATGAAATTCAGGTGAGAGGAGGATGAGGTCAAAGGGAAACAGAACTGACTTTATTCAGTAGAGAGGAGGGTGTGATGCTCGTTTAACTTCCTCTGTCAGGTTTTATTTGACAGTGCTGCTGTGCTTTTTTCTTCAACTACCTAAAGTTCACTCTAAAGACCTGTGAATAACACAATTCGATACATTTGTCTGACATCATAAGCTTCAATGCGTAACTACTGTACGACAAACTGATCGAAAGCCAAAAATCTTGTAATTGGCCTGGGTTTGTGAAAAGTGCTGCTGCCTTAAGGACGCCAGGAGCACGGCCAGTGCTTGCTGTACACGAACACTAACTTCAGCCTGTTTAATGGAGCTAAAGCAGGTTAGAACAGATGGAAGGAGCACGCTGATTATGACCTCTTTCGCTTTCCGTGCAAATCCACAACTTGAACAGTGAGGAACTATTGAGGCTCTGTCTCTGCACTGTTGGTCGTTTTTTAATGTTTCAATGCATTTCTACTCAGACTTTCTTTTTGTACACATGTAGCCTTGTTGGACAGGAAAAAAACACTGGCTCTGCTTTATCTGACACATGTGGCGAGGATGGCTGGGTTTTATGATGTTTCTTATATTCACTGTATATTTTATAAGTGCAATGTAGAGAGCAGTGAACTGGAGCATCCATGTGTGTTCTGTGGGTTTCACTGTGTCAGTAACATGTAGCCATCAGCTTGTTTTGCACTTTTCTTATTCAGCTCTCCGTCCTGAACAAAAGAAAATGTGTTTGGGATGATTTCCTTTCATTTCTTTGGCTCTGTGGAAAACACAGGATTGGAGCAGTTGGTGATGAAAGTGGAGCAGGTTTCATTTGATTTTCCTGGTGGTGGTAAACTTGCACTATAGAATGCACTGATTTCATTTTTAACGACTGTGGTTTAGCTGTGTGCTGTATTCTTCTCCTGTATCTGGGTGGACACCTGCCATTAAAGAACGTGGTCTCTACACGGCCCTGAATAAATGTTAATGTTGATCCAAGTGGCTTCTTTGTCTTTTCTTGATGGACAGAATATTAAAGAAGTGAATGACGCCAGAAGATGCATGTTAACATTTGGTCAAATCTATAAATGTGTGGCAAAAACAACTTTGTGAGGTGATTGTGTGGTTAGTAAGACTTAGGCTAATTGAAGGTGCCCCTTAAGCGGCCAGAGTAATTAACTACATGGTAGAATCAGTGTTTAAAATACAGTAGTTGTGTCTTACTGCCCCCCTTGTGGCCACATGGATGAATTACAGCACACGATTGTTCAGTGGAAACTTTACACATGAATACTTAATAATAAAGACATTTTTGCTGATAGGTATTTATTGAAGACATAATTAAGGGTTTTAATTCTTCTGAATACTAACTATCCAGCTGTGGAAATAAGTTAATACTATGAATCTTTGCAGTTGTAGTAATAGTAATTAAACAACACATACAACCAGTTTGTGAGATGAGACGCACGATATAATATATTACATAATATTCTAACTGACTACAATGAATGATGGCAAAACCTTTGGGCTCTTCTGTTCATTACGATACTTTGAAAGGGTGTTCCGGAAGAGGTCGTTTCCTTCAATGACTGCATTGATGCTAATTTTACTAACGAAGTCGCAGTTCTCCTGCTGTCCACTAGGGGTCGCATACACATTTCTACAGTTAGTTTCTACTCTAAATTTACATACCTGTATTTTTTTCAAGTCCAAATGAAAAGACAACGAAAACAGTACATTTTGAAACAAAGCTCCAGTAATTCTTTGATTTATGAAATTGCCTGGGTGGTAGTTTTTTGACACTGGCCGGATCCCGTCTTTCCTGTTGTGGGTGTGGACGCTCATGACCACACAAATAATGGAGGAGAAGCAGCGGTAACCGTCTCTGACAAGTTGAAGACACAGTTGTGGTTCTACTTTCACGTCCCGTCCTGCTTGTAACGCGTGGCTGTGATGCTGTGTCAGGATGGGAAATCTCTTCGGAAAAAAGAAACAGACGCGAGTGACGGAACAAGACAGAGCGATTCTGGTAAGTGTCACAACCAGCTAACGTTAGCTTAGCCTAGCTTAGCGTCGCTAGCTCCGAGCTAAAGCTGGTCAATTAGCAGCTTTGTGTTCCCTTTGGTTAGACAACATGACGTTGGCAGTTCAGGACACGTGCATGTGAAAAATAATAGCTACGGGTTTATGTATCAACAATAATAGAGCCGTCTGAGCGCTTTTCCACAACGTGAGGCAGGAAATACCGAAAACACGTTCAGCTGCAGTACCTCTGGACCTTCTGTTATCGTTTGACTGCTCCAGACAGTCTTAGTCTGCTGCTGATCTGCTGCTCGAATGACGCTGTAAACACGGAGTGTGGCCGATTCACACAGCGACTCGTTTCTCTTTCATTATTGCAGCAACTGAAACAGCAGAGAGATAAACTGAGGCAGTACCAGAAGAAGATCGGCCTCCAGCTGGAGAAGGAGCGGCTGCTGGCCAAGCAGCTGCTGAGGGATGGCAGGAAGGAGTGAGTAGGTGCCCGCTCAGGTACAGAACAGTACAGACGCCCAACTCACCCACGCCTGCTCCACACAGGAAGGCGCTGCTGCTGCTGAAGAAGAAGCGCTACCAGGACCAACTGCTGGACAAGACGGACAACCAGATCAGCAACCTGGAGCGCATGGTGAGCCCCGGGCGGCACCAAGCGGCCACAGCAGCCACAAGCCAGGTCCGACTTTGTCTCCTGCTCGTTTCAGGTTCAAGACCTGGAGTTCGCGCAGATAGAAAGGAAAGTCATCGATGGGCTGAAAGTGGGAAATGAGTGTCTGAAGAAAATGCACGAGGTAGGTGGAGTTTAAAGAGTCAGGACTGTTCCAGACATCACCTCACTGGCTCTGGTTGGTTGTGCCTCATACCAGGTGATGTCCATAGAAGAAGTAGAACGGATCATGGATGAAACCCAGGATGCCATCGAGTACCAGCGGGTGAGCTTTACTTCAGTGAACAGGTTCATCAGCTGTGAATATGCTTCAGGTGTGTTTAACTGGTCCTCCTGCAGCAAATAGACGAGATGCTGGCCGGCTCCCTGTCACAGGAGGATGAGGACGCTGTCCTGGCTGAGCTAGAGGCCATAACGCAGGTGTGTGTGTGTGTGCGCGTGTGTGTGTGTGTGTGTGTGTGTGCGTGTGTATTTCTTTCTGTTTCTGTGTGTGCGTGTGTGTGTGTGCGTGTGTTTGTGTGTGTGTGTGTGCGTGCGTGCGTGCGTGCGTGCGTGCGTGCGTGTTACTATCACATCACGTGTGTAAACAAACCTCTCTCACATCAGGGAGATGTTGAGCTTCCTGAGGTTCCTTCAGATGAGCTTCCTGAACCACCGGAGGCTGCGGAGGAGAAGCCAGGTTCGTTCTGCTTCACACTAACAGCTAAAGTGTGAATGAAGGGGATCCAGTTCCAGCGTTCTTCACTGAAGAACGGCCTGTAACCACAGAGCTAAGGGCATGTGAACACACCCAATCAGTTCAACAAAGAGCAAAGAAGCTTTAATTGCTTCTGTATGAGTTGACCTTCTTTTTGGTCAGGATGTTGTTTTCCGTTGCAGCCTGTCTGGGTTCTGGTTCAGTTCTGGTTCTCCGACTCCTCCCTGCCGCTCTGATGAGTCTGTCGATCTGTTTTTTCCAGAGAGGGAACATCCCAGAAAGAAACCGGAGCGAGAGCAGCTGGCCATTTAGAAACCCAACCGAGCCGGTCCCACAGGAAGCCACAGAACCAACTGTCCTCCAGTGGAGCCTGAGAGGAAACCGGACCTCATCCTCATCCAGCTGCTGCTTGTACTCATCGGCCACGGCCTGATGCATGAAGGCGCTGGAACTGATTCTCCTGCAGCGAGAGCCGAACCACGAAGACCTGTGAGATCAGAACATTGTGCCTAGTGTTCTATGGATTAGAGTGAAACACCACAGAATCATTTTAGACAGTTAAATGCATGTATAAATTACTTTTTTTGTATCATCAAGTTGTCGCTCATTAATTCTGATCAAAGGGTTCAAACAGCAGCTTGTGTCCGTCAGGTCCGTTTGGGGGAACCGAGCCTTTAAGGCTGGAGCCGTGTTCCGTTCAGCCTCGTTGCCTTGCGCTCCTCTTCACGCGAGTCAGTCGACACTCGCAGGAACCCAAGGCATTCGTTTCCCGGTTCATTGTCTGGGTCGGACCCCGTACCAGGAAGCGTAGTGGGTCCAAATCTGTGCTCCCCTTGTGGATTAGCTGTGTGTCATTGGAGAAGGGGCCAATCAGACACCACTCCTTAATCGAGCAATAACGGAGCAATAACTCTACAGAACCTGGAGCTTTACCTGCAGAATCTTACCAACAGGGACCTGTAATTATTTCACCCTGTTGTGCCCAGATTCGCGTGTATATAGCAACGGCCCGCATTTCTAAGCCTTCAGTTTGTGTATCTGTTAAGAGATCCATGGAGCTAATCTGTAAATCGCTTAATCTGAGACGCAAACGACGATGAGCTGGACGTCTTCACTCGGAACCAAGCCAAAGCCTGTTCCTCTGGTTGAACACAAGGTGGCAGCAGAGGACGAGTGTTTATGAGGCCTGTTTGATGTTGCTGGTTCTCTTTGCGGTCCTGACTCCACCAGAACCTGAGGCTGAGGTCCTCTGTGGATCGGACCGCAGGGTCCAGCTCGTCCCACAGACTGAGATCTGGTTCCCCCAGTTTGACGCAGTAGAACTGGACCCCATCCAAGGCCTGTGAGCTGACCTTTACCCCCCAGTGTCCGCGCTGGGCAGCACCGGGTTCTGGACTTTACAGATGAGTAATCTTAAGCTACTCGACCAATGACGTGCTTCAAACATTAACCATCTGTCAGCGTTAACTTACTTTAGGTCTGTTGCACCTTGACCAGCTGCTGCTTGACTTTTACAGTCTCCATAGTAACGTGAGCTTTTCAGAGTTAGTTGTATTAATTTTTAACCTTTGAACGTGTATTTTAAGTTTTTGACTCAAGTTCACTGAACATTTTCTCCTTTTGTACCTTTTGGTTTTCTGATTTGAACCAAAAGCTTTGCTTGTAAAGAGAAGAAAGAAAAGAACTGTTGCGGTTGTTTCATAGTGAAATGTCAGAAGTCGCTTTTTGAATCATTTCTCTCCTTGAAGCTCCACAAGAATAAATTTCACACGTGAACATGTGAGGTTTCTGCTGAAATGTCATTTAAGAGGCAAACGTGGAGGTAGAATCTGTAAACGACGGACAGCGTCACACAGGTTCCATCCGTCAGGCCTGAGACCAGAACACCCTGAATGGGCTTTGTGGAGTTGCTGAAATCCACTTCAGTGACGGAGCGGTTGAATGGTCTGGCACCGCTCAGCCCATCGGCGCTGTGTGGGAGTGGAAGCTGAATGTCAGCTCCGCGCTGATGAATCAGACGATGCTTGAGTGGGAAGGACCGATGCAGTGCTGCTCAATGGCTGCGTGTGAGTCCGGCCCACCTCGGCGCCCACTGACTCCTCCACACCGGCAGAGCTGCTTTGGTCCCTGATGTCGCGGATCTAATAAATGAAGGTCTCGGGTCAAGTTTTCTCCTTCTACTAAACTTATCTAAAACTGTGTCCTATAGACTTCTATGGATCTCTCTGTTCCACTATGGAAACGCTCCGTTTGCTCCACGATCAACCGGGCCTTTGATTCTGGATCAGAACAAAGCATCTGTTACTGAACTCTGGGGTCCACTTCATCATCCGGACCCGGATCTCTTCTTATAGTGACTGGTCTCCGCTTCGTGGGTTCTCACATCGTGATGTGTGGGATTCCCCACTCACACCGAGCGGCGCCCACTCGTCACGGGCTTCAGCCACAGCCGCACGTGGATCTTCACACATGTTACTTTATTATTAGTGGTGGATGTAGAATGAGACATAAAAGCTGGGAGGTGAACATGTCTCGGTGGGAACAGGCTGATGAGACGTTCAGTCTCCTCAATGGTTGTAGCAGAGGCGGAGCCGTTGGAAGCTGCGACACAACAGGGGGCGTGGTTTGGGTAATGCCGTGGTGCGTTCACGGGCACACTGTGGCGGACACCAATGCGGAGCTGAAACTAACAGACCATTTGTGGAACGAGAATAAATCACACTTAGCGATGAATATGTCCCGTGCTGCTTTATTTGAACATTCTTTGTATTCACATAAAGAATATAAAAATAAACTGCTTCCCACTGAAAAACATGCCGTGCCGTTTTTCCAGTTTCGTTATTTTTGTCTTTAATATTGCTTTTAATTGTCTGAGAAGCTTTATTTCAGTTTTGTGCTGAACTTGCTATTTCTCGGCTCAGACCTAATAATCATCACCTGCTCAGCGCTGTGACATCTTGTCTTCACTCGTCGACTGTCGCCGTGACTGTGACAGGGGCGCTTCCACTGCAGCTCTGTGGTACTTCCTAGGTTTCCCACGGCCGTGAAGGCAGCACCGCCCTTTGGAAACGAGTCCGCCTCGGCTGCGTGGGGAGCCGGTGTGGGTGCAGCGGAGGACTCACCTATAAAAGCAGGGATCCCACGGACGGACGAGCTCGTCTCTCAGGCGCCGCTCGGAGGATCCAGACCCAGACCGTCCCAGTCTATGGTTGTGACTGACGCTCCTACCAGGATGTCCCGGTCCGACGAGGTGCACCGTATAACGGAGAACGTGTACAAGGTAAGACGCAGGAACTTTGACTCAGCTGTCCGTCTGGGACGCGGTGATGCGCGGATGCGGGGACGCGTTAAACGTTCGCTTGTGACCAGTTTGTTCGGTTCGGCTTGTAGCCTTCTTACTGGACTGACTGGTTCCTTCCTCCCCGTCGTCGGTCGTGCTGCAGCCCAGTCTGTCGGTTCCGAGACGTGGAGCGGAGGCTGAGCCAGACGTCGGGCAGTAGAGGATGGATTCACGGGTTGACGCCGTTAGAACAAACGGAGACGGGTTAAACTTCTGGTCCAGTGAAGCCTGGACTCAGAACCGAGCTTCAGGGTTTATAGGACGTGGGTTACAGGAGGCAGGTGGAGGCTGCCCAGCGAGGGTTTCCTCTAGGACGAAGCTTGTAACTGGGTCCCGTCGTTTCTTCGGCTGATTCATAGCTGAAAAAGGAGGTCCGTGAAGGATCCAGAGTCACTGGTTTAACTGGGAGGAAGTGAAGGTCTGTGAGCTGTGGAAATGCCACGATCCAGACGTGCAGCAGCAGGACTCCTTCCTGTCGTCAGCAGGTGTGAGGAAGTCAGTGCCAGTTTGACCTGCTGCTGCTGGTCCTGATGCGAGGATGATGATGATGATGATGATGATGATGAAGACGAGGAGGAAGCATCCAGGGAGTCACTTCTGAAATCCTCATTAAATGAGTAGTGTGTGTGTGTGTGTGTGTGTGTGTGTGTGTGTCTGTCTGTCTGTGTGTGTGTGTGCCTGTGTGCGTGTGTGCGTGTGTGTGTGTGTCTGTGTGTGTGTGTGCCTGTGTGCGTGTGTGCGTGTGTGTGTGTGTGTGTGTGTGTGTGTGTGCCTGTGTCTGTGTGTGTGTGTGTATGCGTGTGTGTGTGTGTGTGTGTGCCTGTGTCTGTCTGTGTGTGTGTGTGTGTGTCTGTCTGTCTGTCTGTGTGTGTGTGTGTGTGTGTGTGTGTGTGTGTGTGTGTGTGTGTGTGTGTGTGTGTGTGTGTGTGCGTGCGTGCGCGCGCTTGTGCGTGACTTATAAAAGGAATGAATTGACGCTGACACCGGTTGACTGAACTTTGCGATGCTGCGTTCGCTGCCTGCTGTCAGTGTGGGTAAACCGCGTTTCCTCAGGTTGTTGTGGCTGCTGAACAAACACCATCTGTGTGTTTGAGGAGTGGATTGAGCCGAGCGCCGTATTCCCAGCAGCGCTGCACGGAGGGAGGCTCAGTGATTAATGTGATTCATGCTGCTGGACCCGTCAGGCTGATGATGATGATGCTCATTCAGGTGGAGTCGTGTGGGATGAAGGTTTTAGCCCAAAGGTCACACTCAAGAACCAAGACTCTCAGTCGTTGAGTGAAATCCTGGTTTTTGCGACATGAATTTACCAAAGAACAAGCTGACTGCTCCGCTCTGTTCTGGCCCGGTGTGGAGGCTGAAGCTGCTGAATCCCTTCAGTGAGTTCTACTGACTCTGGATGGTGGCGTTCGTGGTCCAGATGTTCGTTGGGTTTGTTGGTCTCCTGACGCCTCCAGCTGTTTGATGGAGCAGTGAACTCTCATGACGTCGTGTACGAGGCTGTGGAGTCATGTTTGAGGTCTAGTTCATGTGGAGGAAACCTCTCAGCCCAAACGTGATGTTCTGGACCTCTCTGATCAGTCAGAGCTTCAGGCTGAGGTTCAGTAGTGAGACTCTGCAGGGGACCGGACCCGCCTAGAACCTGACCTGCCTGGAACCAGACCCGTTTGGAACCGACCCGCCTAGAACCTGACCTGCCTGGTACTGGACCTGCCTGGAACCAGACCCGTTTGGAACCGACCTGCCTGGAACTGGACCTGCCTGGAACCAGACCCGTTTGGAACCGACCTGCCTGGAACTGGACCCGCCTGGAACCGGTGGCGGTAGCGGTTCTGGGAACTGAACATTGAGCTGTTTGTCTGTTGGTTCTGGGATGTGGCCGACCCGTGTTCCTACGGCAAAGGTTCTAATCGATTAACGCGTCCTCCATGTTTGGAGCGCTGACTTCCTGAGGCATCGTAGCCTCTCGTCTCACGCTGCTGGAGGCAGATGGAGGTTGAGAAGCAGCCGTGGCACAGGATGAATGGACAGTTACCAGGATGGAGACGCATGTGGAGCCTCTAATTACACAGAACCCGTTAGTGAAGAGCGGTGGCGACGGGTGGAGCGCGTCCTGGCTCCAGATGAGCCGTGATGCTGTAAGTAGACGGCGTGATCAGAACCCCTCCTCCACCGCCTCTGCTGTGGTACCATGGAGATGGGTCCCTGTGGGGGGTCCGGAGGTCCGATCACACACAGAGTCCACTGGTTCCATCAGAGGCGCCGAGAAGCAGCTTCAGTCTGTCACAGAGGAGCGAACACCGACTATTTCCTGGAACGGGAGAATGAGCCTAACGAACGGCACGCGCTCCGATCATGGCCTCCCTCACATCACAGGTGAAGGACTCCAGAACCAGCCTGAAGCTGACGTGTTTGGATTGGTTCCTTCCTCTGACCCACGTCTGAACCTTCCAAGGACGAAGGAACCGGTGTCTGTCTGTTTGGTTCCAGCAGCTCCAAACGTGAAACGTCCAACTACAGATCTGACCTCAGACAGTCTGAACCTCTGATTAGATGGAGATGAAGGCGATGCCTCCCACAACCAGCACCACTGGTGTTGATGGGTGGACTGGAAGCTCACTGGGCAGAGCATTCGCCTGGGAAGCTTCCGGGTTCAAGCTCGCAGAGCAGCAGGCGAGACGCTGCTCCAGCGGGCAATGGGTTAAATGCAGTGTTTGATAATGACACATTTTATTAAAATGATGGTTCGGCGTCTAGAGGCCGAGCTGGATGGAGCTCTGTGCCCTCCGGTTCCAGAACCAGCCCTGGATCCGTACTCTGAGCGGTTCTGGGTTCAGGTGAATCGATGGCGGCGCTGATGGAGCGGCAGCGAGTGATGAGCTTTGACTTGGAGACAGGAGGCGGAGCCCTCCCTGTTTCCACGGTAACCGCGCTGAGAGGCCCGTCCAGCTTCTGTTGCCTGTTTGTTGTGAACCTGCTGGCGTCAGAACCTCGGGTTCTTGGAGCTCTGGTCCCGCCCTCGTCGCTGGGGTTGCCAGGTTCTTGTGGCTGTCGCTGTCGGGCGGCGCAGCGGCTTCTGATGGAGTCACATGGTTTTGGCGTGACAGTAATTTTCGCCCCGACATGAGGCGAACCTGCTGCTGGTTCTGACTCGGCCCGCGCTGCTGCCAGCTGACGGCAGAGCCAGCTGGACCACCGTGGTCCTGTTGGTGGGGGCTGCAGGAGGATGGAGGAACCCCAGCGGGGCAGAACCAGAACCAGAACCTGCTGCCTCTGGTCTTTCTGTCTTCATCAGAACGCGACGCAGTGATTTTTCCAACAGGAAGTCGGACGCAGAACGAGGCCTCGTTCTGTCAGAGCTGACGCTCGTTGATAACGAGCTTCAACCCTGAAGCTGAAAACAGCCACGCATTGTTGAGCTTTGCTTTAATTGCTGAGGCTGCTTAACGAGGCGGCGTTGGCCCAATAATCCAACGGGCTCTTTCATGGGCTGGAATGCTAATCAGCCGGGCCCTGATCCGAGCGTGGACGGAACCAGGACCAAGTCCTGATCCTATTAAACGGTCCCCTAAAGCGCAGCTTTCAACAACCCGGCGCAGGAATGCGCTGCCGGGCCGGATCCGTCGGACCCATTACATAAGCCCGGCTCATCACTGGCATGACGGCAGTCACCACACGCACACGCCCTCCGCTCAGCGCTTGTGTGCTTCTATTTTCACTCTTTGATCGTCCCTTTCTCTCCTCAGCCTCTGCTGGAACTCTTCCACTCGCTGGGTTTGTTCAGCAGCCGACACCTTACGTAACAGCGACATAGCCAGGATGGGGGGGGTTCTCCCGGGGGGGGGGTTCTGATGGGGGGTCTGTCCCCAGAAAGCCTCAGTTTGCCTCAGCTCTGTGATCAGAGCTCATGGCGCCGGATGTCGTGTCAGAGCGGCGGCGTTGCAGGAAGTGGAAAGTGGAAGGTAGAGAGGAGATGAAGCGAGAGAATAGGAGAGGAAAGAAGGGATAAGAGGATGGGAGGAGAAGGAAAGGAGAGGGAGCAGAGAGATGAGAGGAGAAAGGAGGAGAGGTAGACGAGCGGCGAGAGCGAGATGCGCGCGCGCGCCCGCGCGCGGAGCCAGGCAGCGCGAGAGCACGAGCGGACCGAGGGGCGAGACAGCGCATGGAACGCGCGAGGCGGATGACGCAAGCGAGAGACGAGCGCCAGCCAGAGAGGCGTAGACGGGATCGAGCAGAGGCGCCCAGAGCTGGGCGACTTCAACGAGCCGCGGCGCGAGTAGAGCGGTGCGCGCGCCAGCGCAGGCGGCCCGAGCCGGGATAGGCGGACGGCGCGCGCGCGCCAGATGACGCAGGGGGCGCGCGAGGCGCGCCCGCGGGACGAAAGAGCCCGCGACGACGCGCGAGCAACGAGCGCGGCGCGCGAGCGCCCGCGCGCGCGGTCAGCCCCGCGAGCGCGCGGAGCGCGCGATCCGCGTGCGCGAGCGGAAAGCGAGCGCGAAGATGAGAACAGAAGCGGGGGGGAGCCGCAATACGAGAGAGGCGCGAGCCGAGGGCGCGCGACCAGCGAGAGAGCGAAAGGTAGTAGGGAGAGAGGGACGAGAGAGAGATGAGCGCGCAGCGAGAAATGAGAGAGCAAAGGAGAGAGGCGCGAGGACCGAGGGGCGAGAGTAAAGAGAGAGAGCGAGAGACCGGGCAGCGAGCAGCGTAGAGTCCGAGCAGGAGAGATGCGAGAGAGAGAGAGCGCAGCAGAGAGAGAGAAGAGCGAAAGAGAGCGCGATACAGAGAGGATCCTGATCTCACCTCTCTCCTTGCTCTATATCCTAGCTCTCTCTCTCTCTCTCGCTCTCTCTCTCTCTCTCGCTCTCTCTCTCTCTCTCTCCGGGCGGTTCGGCCCGTTTGGGCCTGTCCTACTTCTGCTGGACGCGAGGCTCGTCCTTATTTCTGTGTTCCCGTTAAACCCTGTTCAAGTCCTGAGTCTTGAGTTGGAGACGTGAGCGTGAGCAGCGCTGCTCTGCTGGAGATGAAGGGCGGCTGAGTCACTGCAGCCACGGAGACAGCGGCTCATTAAAGCGCGGAGGAGGCCCGGCTCCGCCAGCGCTCGTACCTGCAACTGGGCTCTGACTTCACACAGGACTTGGACGGTGACACAAAAACAACCCTGTGAAACCGGGGCAGTTGTTCGAAGTGACCTTTAGAAAAGCAATTAGCGGGAGCAGCGTGTCCGAGCGCGAGGGCGAGCGAGCTGCTGGGAGAGAGAGCTTTTTTCTGACACCCGCGGGGTGAGAGGCAGCGGGCTCCTCCCTCTGCTCCGCCCGGCCCGGCCCGGCCCGGCCCGGCCCGGCCCGGCCCGGCCCGGCCCGGTGAAGGGCGGCGCCTCTAACGTCTGTTTTCTGTGTCTGCTCTGCAGTCCATCATGGAGCAGTTCAACCCCTGCTTGAGGAACTTCATAGCCATGGCCAAGAGCTACGAGAAGGCGCTGAGCAGTGAGTACCCAGTGTTTGTCGTTGTTCCTGTCCATTCCGTCCGTCTGATCCAACTGCTTCCACAGCCTCTGAATGTTCTGACGTCTCCATCAAAGCTGAGTCCCCTCTAGAATCCTGCAGCTGAGCTTGTCCTCTGTGATGTCACATCCATGTACATCGTCTGCGTCCTGTCTCTGTCTGTTACTGGTGCGTTTGCATGCTCGTGTTCGTGCACGAGTTCAAGGTTAAAGACGAAGCGCTGAAGCTAAGTGGAACAGGAGGAGTCCCAGCGGGAAAAGGAAAAGAAGGGATGGAGCCTAGAATCAGGACGAGAGAGAGAGAGAGATGATTTTTCATAAAACTTTAATTGTCCAGTTTAAATAACATCACAATAAGCAGCATTTCAGCAACTAACAGTTCACAATATTATATCCACAGTGCAGGACTGATTAAATAAATAAGAGATAATTAAAAACTAGTAAAAACTGATTATTAAGACCAATTCATCATCTATAACAGTGCAAATAATGTTTCCATAGCACCACTCATCAATAAAACCAGACAAATTGTTCATAGTCTTGTAAAAATTGAAATCTACCCAAACTCTGGCCCTGACCAAAGCCAGGAAGACTGAGGTGGGCTCCTGTCTGATCTCATTTCTGCTTTTATACTGTAGATCGCCATCTTCGCCTGCCCTGACATAAGTTTGAGAAGAGAGAGAGAGAGATTGAAGCTAACGTCACTGAACTGAACCATGGCCTCAACCTCTTCTTCAGGTTCATCCAGCCTGTGTTGAGGCGTCTCCTGCTTCCAGTTTAGGCCTTGAACTCATCGTGTACATTGTTGTACGTTGTCGTGCTGCCTTCGTGCTCCAGGCTTCAGCCTTGGGCTCAGTGAGGAGAAGCAGGGAAGACACAACAGACCAATAAGGAAAAGCTCACTCCAGTCTAATAGATGAGGCTAAAAATAGCTCTGCGACTCCCTGAGTGGGGATCACTCTGCATCAACAGGCAGCAGCACAGGGCTGTGGTTCCACGGAGCCTCCAGCAGCAGTTTGTGGCTCAGCTGGATGTGGGCAGCGTTTGGGACGGGAGGTTAAAGGGCAGAGGAGCAGGAAGCTCAGACGTCCTCTAGTGTAGGTGAATCCAGACAGACGTTTAGCCACTAAAATCGATAGTTATGTGAGGTCCAAATCCTGGCCAGCTTTAAAGGCGATGTCTGAACCTGACTGGACCTGTTCTGTCTCACTCACATGTGCTCCTTGTGCTGCTCACCTCCATCCCTGCTGCTGCGGGTTCTGGTTATGCATCATGACATCATGGCCGTCATGACCTGCTGCTGCTGCTGCTGCTGCTGCTGCTGCTGCTGCTGCTGCTGCTGCTGCTCGGTGCCGTCCCCTCCACCTGTAAAGGCCTGAGCCACTTCTACTTCTCAAAGCGCTGCTGACAATAATGTCTGACTAAAACTGAGCTGCAGATTCTGACTGTTGCTTCTTGTGCATCGACTGAGGAAGGAGCCGTTCTGGTGACGTGCCTTCAGTCGTGGAGCGCTGAGCACTGGTTCCCAGCATGTTCAGCTTCCTGGTTGTAGTGGGTTTGGTGCTTCTGTCGCCCAGCGGTCACGTCCTGGTGTTCATGTGCTGGTCTCCTGTCAGAGCATCCTCATGAAACGGACCTGGAGCGCCTGTGAGCGTATGTGACGGGTGGTACTGTGTGTCAGCGTAGCGTGAAGGGTTAACTGGATCCCACGATGCCAAGCACACAACCAGTATGTCAGTGTGTGTGGAAGCCAGACTCCTCCGTTGAACTCAACGCTTTTAGTTGCTGCAGCCTCTCTCTGCCTCCATAGAGCTTTTCCTCTTCCTGCCTGTCGCCAACCTTACCTCTCTGGGCCGGGGGCTGTAGGGGGGTGGGTGGCAGGGCTGCCCAACACGCCTTTTCAACACGCAGCCCTGATCTGATGCTTCATGTTTCCAGGTGTCACATATGCTGCAAAGGGCTACTTCGACGCTCTGGTGCGGATGGGCGAGATGGCCAGCGAAAGTCAAGGCTCTAAGGATGTTGGTGAGTCCTTGTAGTGGCTGTAGTCCCCCTGCGGGGGGAGGGGGGTTGCACCAGCGTGGTGGACGGGATGGCTCAGGTGTGGAGCAGAAGCAGCTGGAGACCAGCAGGAAACTGGACACACACCCACTCTGATCCTCCACTAACTCATCTGAGCCACGTTTAGATCCAAAGGCTCCGTCTCCGAGAGTGAACATCAGATTCACAGTCACAGATTCGCTCTGGATCCGTAGGTGAGGAGTCTGGAGCTCAGCGTTCCCGTGTGTGTTGTCTGGTTCTGGTTGATCAGCCCTGGTTCTGCTCCTGGTTCTGCTCCTCCTGGTGTTAGCTAGCAGAGGCAGGAACATGTGGATGACGCGTGATGGGCCCGTATCATCACGTGGGCTCACGGACTGGAACACGGGGAACCCATAGACACACAATGAGGCAGCTGTAGTCCAGAACCCAGAATCTGTACCTGGTTCTGCTCTCTTTGGCCCCGTCTGACATTTATTCAGTGATTTGATTCTCACCACTTTGAGGACGCTGAAGCCTGTGACTCATCTAAATCAGTTCTGTAAAAAGGTGGTTCTGAGAGAAGTGGATCCACACGTGTTCATGTGCAGCCCTCATCTCGCTCACTCTGCTCTTCTGTCCGTCTTCGGTGACCGGGCCTCTGCTCTTGGGTTTGCCTGCTTTGTTTTGTCCTCGTCCTCTGGGATGAGACTGAACAGAATGAATGGGTGCCGCCTCCAGGTCCCAGCAGAGCTCCGAGCTCAGAGCTCAGAACCATGTTGGGTTTCACTGAGCCTCCTGTAGAGCTGGCGTGTTTCTGCCTTTCAGAACTGATGAGGACTGAAGGGACGTTTGTGAAATCCTCTCTCCTGTAGCGGTTCATTTAGGGGTTTGTTGAAGGACTGTGTGTGATGGACTCGAAGGCTGCCTCTGTTAGTCAGAGCAGCTGATGGCAGCAGGACGCTGGCGGAGGGAGGAGAAGCAGTGGACTGGCGGTGACTGAGCTCACGATGAACAGTCTCCTTCAGAAGGTTTAGAACGTGCAGGAACATTCTGTCCAGACGCCTTTCTGATGCTTTGAGAACCCGTTCGGTTCTTGGCTGCAGCAGCGACTACATGACGAGGTCCAGAGCCCCGTGTCCTCGTGCGGACGCGGCTGAGGCCTCCGAGCCCCGAGCTGAAGACGCGCCGTGCGGCGTGACGAGGAGCGGCCCTCATCCTCCGCCTTCACTTCACTACTGCTGTGTGTGTGTGTGTGTGTGTGTGTCTGCGAACGCCCCCGCATTGATGTGGGAGCTGAGGCAGCCCTGGGAGAACACACCGACTCCGCACGCGCCTAAAAATAGACGGAGCGAAGGAGGAGGAGACGAAGCGCCGCAGCCCAAAAATGGCTCGGTGGTGATGTCACGACGGCCTTCCTTCCGTATACTAAACATGGCCGTGGAGGAGGGGAGGGGGGGGGGGGGGCTCCTGCAGTTCCGGTACCACTCTCTGCCCATATAAGGGCAGAGCCATTCAGATGCAGATTTGGGCAGAGGTGGTGGCGGCTCAGGTCTGAGGCTGAGCTTTATGTAATGTGAGGATGCAGCGGATCCACCGCAGTGACGACCACCTGCAGCCGCGGCGCCGAGACGCCGTCCAGGATGATGTCATTCACACGGGTTTGTTTCACTGCTCACATCCTCTCTGTGCTCATCTCACCGAAACGCGGCACTGACCTGAAACCGACGGCACCTTTGTGGTCCTGTCATTTCCTTCTAACGAAGGAATTTCCCCACCGTGGGATGAAAGTCTGATATTATCTTATGTAACATGAAGGGATAATAATAATTCTTCCTCCCATTCCTCATCTTCCTCACACACGCAGCTGATCACGACATTAAGTCATCGGTCCAGGACTCGGCGCTCAGACGTCAGCCTTGAAGGCAACTCGCTGGTCACATGTAACCAACCTCCAGTGTTTCAGTGCCCGTTACTGGAGCTGCCTGTGTAATTTCCTCCTCCATTTGTCTGCCACATAATTACACGTTGTATAAAGAATCATGCTGCACGGCCGCTGAGCAGCAGCAGCACCGACGGGTCTACGTCCTCCCCCAAAACGGTGCATCTTACAGACAGCACCATTGTGCTTCATGGACCGGGATCACAATAGTTTGTCTCTGGAGCACTATCGCTTTGCACCAACTGTTTGCACCCTTCATGTGGGTCGCTCTACAAGGTGAGGACGAGATGAGAGGAGCAGCTGAGCTCAAAGCCGGCTCAAATCAGGCCTTGCTGCCTCCAAAGGCCTGAGCTCAGCCCCACCTGCCTGCTGCTCTTCATCCCATTACCTCCAGATGCACTGTCAGCTGAAGTCAGCTGCAGTCAGCTGCAGGCAGCCGCAGGCAGGTGCAGTCAGCTGCAGGCAGCCGCAGGCAGTCAGCTGCAGTCAGCCGCAGGCAGGTGCAGTCAGCTGCAGGCAGCTGCAGGCAGGCAGCTGCATTCACCTGCAGTCAGCTGCAGTCAGCTGCAGTCAGCTGCAGTCAGCCACAGGCAGGTGCAGTAAGCTGCAGTCAGTCAGCTGCAGTCAGCTGCAGTCAGCCGCAGGCAGTCAGCTGCAGGCAGCTGCAGTCAGCTGCAGGCAGCCGCAGGCAGTCAGCTGCAGTCAGCCGCAGGCAGGTGCAGTAAGCTGCAGTCAGTCGGCTGCAGTCAGCTGCAGTCAGCCGCAGGCAGTCAGCTGCAGGCAGCTGCAGTCAGCCGCAGGCAGTCAGCCGCAGTCAGTTGCAATCAGGCGCAGTCAGCTGACGGTTGCTTCCACAAAAGTTTAGAGACAGTTTGATCGAGCAAATCGATGAAATGGGGTCTTAATGCGGCTCTAATAATGTGTCAGACTCCATCAAATGTCCTTGAGGGACCACGGTGCCCTTGATGTGGGGATTCAGCCAAATGCTGGGTTAATGATGCTGAGGGTGTTGTGGAGTGGCTGCCAAACATCTGGGTTACACACAAACACGGCATCTTGCAGCCTTTCCTGGTGTGAGCGCCTTAGATAGAAGCAAACATCTGACCGTGGTTGGATCCATCAGCTGCTCCGTGGTCAGTGTGTGTTGTGTAACCAGGTAATGAGTAGTGGAGGCAGTGAAACATTAGCCGCTGACGCTGGTGAAGCAGGTCACGGCCTTCGCTGAGTTACAGTCCAACGCTGTGGTGGATGATTAAAATGTGAAAACTAAGAGGATCTGTAGAAGCGTGAGCGCAGTCACACGCTCTGTGTTTAGTGGAAATAAAAGCCCAGAGCAGCACAACAATGCCGGCGTCAATCACGCCGTCCTCCCACTGCAGCTTTCTGGGGATTAGAGCTGTTTGTTCCCTGCAGTCGCTGCAGTGAGGTCGCTCCGTGACGCGCTCCTTCACCGAGGAGGAGCCGTGGAGCCATGGTCTCCTGGGCTCCGTGGGTCATGGGCTCCGTGGGTCATGGGCTCGATGCTCCTGGGGTTCGGGGTATGGGATCCGGGGTCATGGGTCGGGGTCATGGGCTCGTGCTCCTGGTTACGTGGGTCATGGGCTGCAGGTTATGGGGCTCCCGGTGGTTCAGTGGGTCATGGGCTCCGTGGGTCATGGGCTCCGCGGGTCATGGGCTCCGCTGCCCTGGGCTCCGCGGGTCATGGCTCCGCGGGTCATGGGCTCCGTGGGTCATGGGCTCCGTGGGTCATGGGCTCCGCTGCTCCCTGGGTTCCGTGGGTCATGGGCTCCGCGGGTCATGGGCTCCGCGGGTCATGGGCTCCGTGGGTCATGGGCTCCGCGGGTCATGGGCTCCGCGGGTCATGGGCTCCGTGGGTCATGGGCTCCGCGGGTCATGGGCTCCGTGGGTCATGGGCTCCGCGGGTCATGGGCTCCGTGGGTCATGGGCTCCGTGGGTCATGGGCTCCGTGGGTCATGGGCTCCACGGGTCATGGGCTCCGCAGGTCATGGGCTCCGCTGCCCCCTGGGCTCCGCGGGTCATGGGCTCCGCTGCTCCCTGGGCTCCGCGGGTCATGGGCTCCGTGGGTCATGGGCTCCGTGGGTCATGGGCTCCGTGGGTCATGGGCTCCGCGGGTCATGGGCTCCGCGGGTCATGGGCTCCGTGGGTCATGGGCTCCGCGGGTCATGGGCTCCGTGGGTCTCACCTCCTATTTAGACCCAGGCTGTTGTTTGGGGCTAAGACATAATTCTTTTAATACTTTGAGCTGTTTTTCTCCCCACGTGCCTTAAACCTAATTCTCTTAACGCTTGGTCTTGTGGCCTTTGTTTCCCTGGTGCTTCTTTATGGAGCTTGTTGGGTTTTCTGAACATGAAAGGTTTTGAACTTTAACGTGTAGAGACTGGTTTGTTGTGAATTAGTGCTATAGAAATGAAACGATTCCCAGACGGCTGAACAGCATCTTGTCACTCGGTGACGACCTTTCGTAGCCACACAACAATGTGCTTTATTCCCTCCTAAGCCTCAGATGCTGTGATCTGCTCTGATTATCACTAAGCAGCTTAGTTGCACCGAGTTGAAGTCCAATATTTCACAACACAAGGCGGAGATTTTTATTAGACAAGGGCGATGAAACAAGCACCAGCGATTTGAAGAAGTTCCAGGTGATAAAATCCTGCAGAGGAGAGTGATGATACGGATCTGGAGCGTGAGACCTGGAGGACCGGCTCACAGTCAGAATGAACACATCCAACCTGTAGCTCACTGTAATGAAGTGGCTCTGTTTGTCTTTGGAGAGGACGGACTTCACATCTGCTGTTTTGGCCATGAATACAGACGCGTCTGTGGCTGCAGAGGTGACCTGAGCATCTGCTCACGCAGAGCAGAGTGAGGGCTGCGACCTTAAAGCTGTGTTCCCTGCGTGCACGAAGGCTGACGGGGAGTCGAAGGAGCCTTTGGGTCCATGGAGCATGTCTGTGCTGTATCTTCCCTGCTCTCACCCGCTCCTCTCCATCAGTGTGTGACGTGTGTCTGTGTGGCCACAGGCAGGATGAGCCACAGTAGGGAAGTACATATTTATAGTATTTAGGTTCCAGAACCTACTGTAAGAAAAGACCGTCTTCGCTGCTCTGACCTTTTCTAAATCCTTTCTGCTCCAGCTGAGTCTCGTCTGGATGACTGCAGCACTTCCATTAAGCCCATTAATCCCACTCTCAGCGCCCACAGGTCTCCACCAGCACCCACACACGCCTTCACTCAGCTGATCCACATGGAGGGAAGGCCTTCGCCATCTTATGAACCTTGAGAGTTTTTGTAGGACGTGTTCAGCTCCACGTTGTGTGTCAGCTGCATGTGTTTTCCTCTATAACCATCCATGGCTGACTGTAATATCGGCGTGTGGCGCCCTCATTCAGCTCCAGGCGGTCCGGCCTCTTCCTGTAGCCACGATGAATCCTGTCTGAGTGTTTCTGTGTGAATACTGTCCCGTGTCTCGTGTTTTGGGGGTAGTCTGATCTGTCGTGTCTCTCCAGGTCTCTATCCCTCTGTTCTTTGCTCAAACTAGATCTTTTTGTTCCTTTTTTACAACGCATTGCATATTCAGAAGAGGCAGCATGTAGGTATCTTAAATGACACGCACCTCCCTGGCTGCATGAATCATCCTTTACTTTGTCTCCTTGGTTCTAGATTCTACTTTGTTTTTTTCCTGTTGTAATTTAACAAATGGATGATCTGGGACATCTCTGATCACGCTTGTCCTGTGTGTTACTAGCAGTAGTGCTATAAGCTCTAAAACTGAAGCCTGTCATATTTCCAGTGGTTTGGTTTAAAAGCTTTAGTAGATTTCTTGTTTCTGTCTTTCATTCCTGCATATTCCTGTAATGTCACTGTTGGGAGAAGTTCATCCTGTTCATGGCCTCGTCCTCCTCCCTCAGCATCACGCTCCTCTCTCTCATCTGTTCTGTGTGGATGCATGGTCTTTTTTATTATTTTGCACGATGTATGTGTCTGTGACAGACAGGAGAATTAATGTGCCTCTCTTTTGTCTCTCCCCTCTCTCTCTTTGTTTATTGTCTTCTCTTTGTCTTCTCTCTGCAGGGGAGGTGCTCTTTCAGATGGCTGAGGTCCACAGACAGATCCAGATCCAGCTTGAAGAGATGGTGAGCATGTGGTGGTGGTGCTGCTGCTAAAACGAGCTCCTCTTAAGTCAGAAGCGTGGAGCCAAACAGATTGTGGATTCATATCACAAAATATTGGAATATTTACAACACAACAGGGAACATTCTTTATTCTGTTGAAGTTATTTGAGTTTGTTTACTGATGTAGTGAAATGTGAATTTCCACCTTTTCTTGACAGGAGAATTTGTTCAGTTCCTGGTAATTGGCCAATTGTGGCACATTAGCTGAAAAGTGAGGTGCAGTTTAGCTTTAATCCTTGTGAAGTATGTTCTTGGATGCTTAAACTGCTTCTCCTGGTAATGGGTGTCAGAGATCTGCGCATCATCATTCATTCATCCTCAAACACGCTCTGATTTTCACCACTCACTTCAGACGTTCAGACGAGTCCATGAACTCAGTGTTCCTGCAAAGTAAACAGCTGCAGGTTCCAGCTTTTTCACAAATATCCGGCCGATAACTGGGAAAATATTACGTCTCCAAACACAGATAAGAGATGTTTTGCATTAGGCTGCTCATCTGTTCGCTCCTCTGACGTTAAACTGCCTTCAAACGGGATCCGGCCTCATTTCTTGCTTTGTGTGCGTCTTGCAGCTGAAGTCTTTCCACAACGAGCTGCTCACTGAGCTGGAGAAGAAGGTGGAACTGGACGCTCGCTACCTGAATGTGAGCTTCCCTCACCGACACTCACACATGTTGAAGCTGTTCATCTCATCATGTGTTTTAGGTTTCAATGCCGTTCCCATTTTATGTGAGTGTTCTGTGAGAGTTCTGCTCCGTGTTATAGATGCAGCCATCATCTTATTCCATGTGTGGCTCCATTTGCTGCAGGTGGTCATGGATGTTTATCTGAACCCTCCCAGCGCTTTGATGAATAGGTTTTATTTAGAGCCCCAGTCATTATCTACACACGCTACATGGTTTGATGCTGAGGTTGAGGCGTTCAACGCTCTATATAACCCCTCCACTGGTTTAGTGTGACTCCACATCAGTTCAGCCTCTTATGGCAAAGGAATCCTGAAATCATCTGTGGAGTCGAAACCCACACTCTCTCCTTAATTTCCCCATCGGCTTCCATCCAAACCTCTGCAGCAGGTTGCATAAATTACTTCCCACTCTGCCTGTGAATTATGACTCATTCTGTGAAAATGAAGAATTGAGGTAAAAACATAACTTTGAGCTGATCACCAGTTTGGATCGAGTCCCAGCGACATCCTTGTTTCAGATAACCGTTTAGATGGCGGCAGGACAAATATCAAACTATGGGAGAGGGAAGAAATCACGGCCCAAAATAAATAATTAAAAAAACCACAGAGGTGACGAAGCTATGATGCGGTGAATGAAAGACTGAGCATGAAATGACGGCGACGGCTCATCTGCACACGCTGCCGCCCCCCACTGACCGTGTGCTCCCCCCTCAGGCTGCGCTCAAGAAGTACCAGATGGAGCACAAGAGCAAAGGGGAGAGTCTGGAGAAGTGCCAGGCGGAGCTGAAGAAGCTGCGCAGGAAGAGCCAGGGCAGCAAGCACCCCTCCAAGTACGGAGACAAGGAGATGCAGGTCAGTGGCTTCAGGAACGCGTGTCAGGGTCCGGCCAGGACCAGGGGATGCAGGGGCTCCTGGTGACGGGATGCGAGGAGACAGACGTTTCCCTCACACACGCAACGATCAGCGCTCCGGAGCACATTTAAATATGACTCCCCTGAACGTGTGATTGATTCAAACCGATACTGTTTACATCTGCATCACTGTTGCGTGACGCTGGTTGCAGGAGCCGGGCTCGGCCTCAGGCGTCTGCCTGGGCGGAGGGTGTGGGAGCCTGTGCCTGTGGATCCTCTTACAACCTGCACAGCAGCTGCGACGTGCAGCCGCTGCCCTCAGCCAGACACCAGCAGCGCCTCAGCTACAGATGGAGCCTGCATCGCGTCACACGTTGACCTCAGCTTCGCGTCAGGGAGTCGTGTTCTTCGTGTGGGGACAGACTGGAAGAGCTGAAGCTTAGGGGCCGACTGTGCGTCGCATCAGAGGCTGAGAGCGTGGTGCAGTTGCTATGGATGCGGATGGGATGGCTCATAAGCCCAATCCAGACAGGCCTCGGTCCTCTGGGCTTTGGAGGCCCAAAGGGGTGGAAGGCCTGGTTCCCTCCTACGTGTGCCCTTCATGTCCCTCTTCCAGTTCGACCGGTCGAGAACAGCTTGTGCATGTTTGTCCTTTTGCTGCTGGCAGAAGGTTTTTGTTAGTTAGTGGGACTTCCCCAAACGCTGGGTCTCTGCAGCGGGTCCATGTGTAGCAGCGTGCAGCCACTGAAAAAGAAGGTGGGAGCTGAGGCTGCCTGGTGGCCGGTGCTCAGGTGGTGAAACGCCTGTGAGTGATGCATCACCCATTCAGGAAATGGCAGCAGCTTCTAGGACTGGATGGAACCCAGGTCTCTTTCCGTCTCCTGGGCTGAACTCACCTCCCCTGTAGCTGCCTGTGAACGGTCTGACGTGAGGCTGCGTTCCGGTCGCCACGTTGACCTCCGGCCCAGTTTCACGGTCCCGGGCCGGTTCCTCCCGTTCTCCGCTGCTCCTCAGCCGCAGTCTGAATGTGATCGACGCTAACGCTGTGGGCGCCTGAAAGCTTCTCCGCCTCCACGGCTTGTATGATTCATTAATGGCCTTCGTCTTCCTCTGCTCTCGCTGCTCTTTGGCTTTGCACCATTTAATATTTCACTGTGGGGGATCGGTGCCTGTTGAGCTATTGTGCGCCCACATGCGCTACCTTTTCTTGCACAGTGACCATATCCAGGCACAGCGTTTGCTTTAACTTCTCCTCCGGGTTCATTTGGATTTGATGACGCTCCGTGAAATGTAAAGAGGTCGAGCTGGAAATGATGAGGTGTGAGACTGTGGCTCCATCATGTGGTGCAGTATAACATCAGCAGCGTTTCACAGCAGCTAAACCTCGTTTATCACTGTCACAGCTGCTCAGCCTCGGACGCTCAGTTTTCTTCCTTCCACGTCTTACAGAGCTGACATCACCCTTCGGCATCTGAGGCAACAGGCTGCAGGAAAATTATGGCTTTTACTGATTTAATTCTTTTTATTCATAAATTTCAACCTGTCCAAATACAATTGTTCCTATTTAAATAGTTTCCCACTGAACTGTGTGTCCCTTCATTATTCCGTGGCTCAGCTTGTCGTCGTATTCATCACTAACGAGGCTCTCACCTCTTCTGGCTGTAATCAGCCTGTGCAGAAAGGTGAAAGCGTGACATTAATTGCAGGGTTTCTGCAGCCACTGTCAGTCCCACGCGTGTGGTAATGAATCTAATAGTTCCAGAGCTGGTGGATCCCTGTAGCATGGCGCCGGCCTGTAACACCCCATAACGCTGGGTTGGAGCACGGTGGGAGTGTTAGGATCCTGACAGACTGAGGGGGAGGCTGCGACAGCATCACTTCACCATCACATGAAAGTACCATTAATATTAATAATGAAATGGTTAGAAGCTCATGAATGCAGCTGTTTGCGTTAAATAGGTAACTGTGTTTAAATTAGCCTCCGTCCACTTGTTTGACCTTTGAGAATGGCTTCGTTTCCGTGGTTTATGTCGGATTGAATAAAAGCTAAGATGTGAGTCACTAACTGCTTCATGTGGACGAGCTGAGAAACTGAAGCTAATCATGGACTCAGTGTTATATGGTAGAAAGGGTTCGTACAGCTAAGTAATAAGCTGTTAGCTTAAAAAAAACAAATGAATGATGAAGAACGCTTAAAACAGGTCTGGGGCTGACGTGTCTCATCATTAGACTGGACTTCAGTCCGTCGCTCCTGCTGGATGTGTGGATGAGCAGTGAACGCACTTCATGGTGGGTGAGATGTGAAGAAAGCGAAGGTAAATGGGTTGAAGACGGCTCCACTTCTCTAGTCCTGCGCTGACATTTTCCACATAAGCAGTGATGGAAGTACAATTTGTGATGTGTTGAGTGTCACAGTCCATTCATGAAAATCCATTACAAGGAAGGCTGCTCATTATCAGCTGGAGTGATTCAAGCCTCAAATGCTAAACAGGTGATTCATCGTGTTCTTAGCATGTAATTTAGTTTGCAGAGCTCCACGTGACCAGTTCTTCTTCAGGACATTGTGTCTGAAGCGTTGTTGCTGCTGAATGTGTTTAAATGTCACTCTGAGGCGCTGAACGTCACTGAAGCTTCCTGATGTCTGTCTCGCCCTCCAGTTTGTGGAGGCCATCAGCAACAAGCAGAGCGAGCTGGACAGCTACATCGCTGAGGGCTACAAGAACGCTCTGTCTGAGGAGAGGAGGCGCTACTGCTTCCTGGTGGACCGGCAGTGCGCCGTGGCCAAGACCGGCTCGGCCTATCACAGCAAGGTGAGGAGCAGCAGCACAAAAGCCCAGGAGAACATCACGTGTGGGGAAATGTGATGAGAGAGGATGAGTGGGTGAGGAGGAGGAGGAGGCAGCGAAGGGGGGACAGGAATGACCTACTTCTGCAAGAACACTGTGTGGGTGTGAAAGTGTCTGACTGACTGACAGACAGACAGAGGGAGGAAGCACACAACACAAACTGCTGATGTGACGATGCATCAGCACACACTCAATCAGTCCTCAAGTCTCAGAGCAGTTCATGAGTAAAAGAGGAAACTAATTATACGTCAAGCTCTGTCTCCAGCGCCGTCCTCATGGACCGGGTGCTTCCCTGGTTCACACGGCCTCTAGTGTTTTCTTAGGGTCAGAAGTTGATCAGGAAATGTGGGAACCCAAACAGTGACAGTGGAGGAGTCAAAGCTGCAAAGGCAGAAGCTCAGTGAGCCTGTGAATGCGTGGAGCCCGTGTCTGGTCCCGCCCACACCTTGACACCTGCCCCCACCGGCGCCCACGCGCTCAGCGGGAGGGACAGACGACCTTGGAGCCTCTCCTCCACAGCAGCCTGCTGCAGAGCCTGTTGGAAGAGCTGCCTCTCCATTATTCATCGCGCTTTCTTTGCAGATGATTAATGCAAATGAGTCTCTTTATGTAACTGTCCCACTGTGTCCATGTAGGAAGGCAAAGTTTCACAGATTCACTCTCACTGTCTCACTGTGGACTGTGACTCCCGGCCCGGCCCGGCCCGCTCTCAGCCCTCTCTCACCTCTTCTCCAGGGGAAGGAGCTCTTATCCCAGAAGGTCCCGGTGTGGCAGCAGGCGTGTGCTGAGCCCAACAAGCTGCCGGACCGCGCCATGTTTCTGGCTCAGCAGATGAGCGGCGCCGCCGGCGCCCACCATCCGGGCCTGCCCATGTCTGAGCCCGTCCCCGGTGCCAAACCCCTGCCGGTGCCTCCAGAACTGTCCGCTCTCAGGGCCGGCGGCGCTCTGGGACAGCAGGTTGGTTCCTCGACTGTGGGTGGAGCACGTCGGTGGCTTCTCATCCGCTCTGAGATGGAAGTTTTCTAAGTAAAACGCAGAGTCGCTGTGAAATGTTTTCAGTCTGTAGTCAAGTGTGTTCTGACCCAGATCCACTCGTCACCTTGTTCTTTTTTAATGAGCCGCAGGCTGTTATGTAACAGCTGTGGGTCATGAAAAGAAAGAACTATGGTGTCGTCTCTGCAGAGGCTGATGGAGGGAGGCCTGCCGGTGATGAACGGCAGCGCCGGCGCCCACGGAGGAGAGGACTACCAGCAGTGGATGGAGAGCAAGGTGGCCCAGGGCAAGGCCTCGCCGCAGGCCCAGCGGCACGGCGCCGAGGTCTACTCCAACACCCTACCGGTCCGCAAGGCCGCGCCTGCGAAGGGCAAGGCCCCGCTGAGTAAGAGCACGGCTCCGCAACACACACCTTGAACACACGCCTTCAACACACGCCTTCAACACACACCGCCTTCAGCACACGCCTTCAGCACACGCCTTCAGCACACGCCTTGAACACACGCCTTCAGCACACGCCTTCAACACACACACGCCTTCAGCACACGCCTTGAACACACGCCTTCAACACACGCCTTCAACACACGCCTTCAACACACACGCCTTCAGCACACGCCTTCAGCACACGCCTTGAACACACGCCTTCAGCACACGCCTTCAACACACACACGCCTTCAGCACACACACGCCTTCAGCACACGCCTTGAACACACGCCTTCAGCACACGCCGTCAACACACGTTGTCAATGCACGCCTTGAACACACGCCTTCAGCACACGCCTTCAACACACGCCTTCAACACACACACGCCTTCAACACACGCCTTCAACACACGCCTTCAACACACGCCTTCAACACACGCCTTCAACACACGCCTTCAGCACACGCCTTCAACACACGCCTTTAACACACGCCTTCAGCACACGCCTTCAACACACACACGCCTTCAACACACGCCTTCAACACACGCCTTCAGCACACGCCTTCAACACACACACGCCTTCAACACACGCCTTGAACACATGCCTTCAGCACACGCCGTCAACACACATTGTCAACACACGCCTTCAGCACACACACGCCTTCAACACACACACGCCTTCAGCACACGCCTTGAACGCACGCCTTCAACACACGCCTTCAACACACACACGCCTTCAACACACACACGCCTTCAACACACGCCTTGAACACACGCCTTCAGCACACGCCGTCAACACACATTGTCAACACACGCCTTCAGCACACACACGCCTTCAACACACACACGCCTTCAGCACACGCCTTGAACGCACGCCTTCAACACACGCCTTCAACACACACACGCCTTCAGCACACGCCTTCAGCACACGCCTTGAACACACGCCTTCAGCACACGCCTTCAGCACACACACGCCTTCAGCACACGCCTTGAACACACGCCTTCAGCACACGCCTTCAGCACACACACGCCTTCAGCACACGCCTTGAACACACGCCTTCAACACACGCCTTAAACCCACGCCTTCAGCACACGGCTCCGGCCCGGTAGCATCACATCAACTCACACCGCAGCTTTTTAGCATCACATCAACTCACACCGCAGCTTTTTAGCATCACATCAACTCACACCACCTCTAGCTTCAGGGACAAAACCAGGAAGTGGCTTCCGGGGTGTCTGACAGCAGCTTCCTCCTGCTCCTTCTACCAGCAGAGACCCGTACGCTGCCCCGGTCCAGCTCCATGGCCGCTGGGCTGGAGCGGAACGGGAGAACCCGGGTCCAGGCCATCTTCTCCCACGCCGCCGGCGACAACAGCACCCTGCTGAGCTTCTCTGAGGGCGACGTCATCACCCTGCTGGTGCCTGAGGCCCGTGACGGCTGGCACTACGGCGAGAGCGAGAAGACCAGGATGTGAGTGCAGCGCCGGCTGGAGGCCGCGTGCTTCGCAGGCCGATGTAAACCTGGCGTCTTGTGTGTGCAGGCGCGGCTGGTTTCCCTTCTCCTACACCAGGGTGATCACCGACAGCGACGGTGACTCCACGAGGCAACTGCGAGTGCACAAGTAGGTTCAACGGCGAGTGATTGAGTTGCTGGAGGAAGAAGCCAACGCTCACTTTCCCACTCTTCTGCATGCGTTTTCCAGCCTCCACCACGGGAAGAGCAGCAGCACAGGAAACCTCCTCGAGCGGGACGACATGACTGCGCCCGGCCCCGAATACGGGGTCCAGACCCGCATGGCGGCGCCGACGGCTGCGGCGCTGCACGGCAGGCAGCAGCGCCCCTACAGCGTGGCCGTGCCCGGATTCCCACAGGTGGGCTCAGCTGACACACACTCAGAGACACACAAAGAGACACACACAAAGAGACACACACGCAGAGACACACAAAGAGACACACACAAAGAGACACACACAAAGAGACACACACACAGAGACACACACAAAGAGACACACACAAAGAGACACACACGCAGAGACACACAAAGAGACACACACAAAGAGACACACACGCAGAGACAACCACGCAGAGACACACAAAGAGACACACAAAGAGACACACACACATAGACACACACGCATAGACACACACGAAGAGACACACACGCAGAGACACACACGAAGAGACACACACAAAGAGACACCCACGCATAGACACACACGCAGAGACACACAAAGAGACACACACGCAGAGACACACACGCAGAGACACACACAAAGAGACACACACGCAGAGACACACACGCATAGACACACTCAGAGACACACACACACACTCAGCTGATCCTTCCCACAGGGGGTGGGTGTAAGATGTGGCATCAGAGGACGCGCCTCTGACGGGTAAAAGAGAGGAAGGGGCTCAGAGCAGACTTATGCAACATCAGCTGTGCCTCCCACGCCTCACCTGGAACAGGAAATGTGGGCGAAGCTTCATTTCGCAGCAGTCACGTAACAACTTAAACTGCTCTCTCACAGGAAATGTAGCGGCGAACTTTGGTGTTGAGGCTCGTTCACACACGTACGTCTGTCCAGTAGACGCGCTGTGATCAGACTGACGTCTGTGAGCTGCTGTACAACACCAGCTCTTTACTGCCACCTGCTGGTTGTGCTGGTCCCAGCGACATCCTACTGGGGCTCAGCATCATTCCACTAATTCCTGCGTTTTGTTCTTTACAGCAGGTTGAAGAGTACGAGCCTCGCTTCCCCACCAGGTAAGACCAGAAACCTGTTGGAAACCACTTAGGCCTCTGATGCAGACCTGCAAACACGCACCCACCATGACACAATTATACTGGTTATACTGGTTTAGGACGCCTCATCTGCTGATGTGCATCTCATTCTCTATAAGCAGCATGATGAGCAGGAAGCACCTCCTTTATTTAGAACAGGCTTGTTTCAGGCCGTGGCCTGAGCTGCCGGTTCATCCACCTGCTTCCTCCCACTCAACCTGTCATAAGGTCACTCACTGTGAATGCAGGAGCCCATGTGTTTAGTGCTGGAGCCGCTCTTGATGTGCTTGTGTTTGCTGCCAGCCCACCTGGAAGCTTCTCCTTCTCTTTGTCCACAGCTCCACAGAGGGCAAATTGATCTCGACAGTGTGAGGACAGACAGACAAAGAGCACAGACTCAGATGATGCAATAGGACAGGCGCCGGTCCGTTCCTCCCCCCGGTCCTGCCTCCCTCCCTCCTGCTTAGGAAGCGGCTCGGACCTGTACCTCCCCCGTGTTGTTCCACCCACCTCCCCCGCCTCCCGCCTCCTGCTGTGTAACTGGTGGTGAGGCGTCGGTGCATCAGACCGAACAGAACGACTGTGTGCCGTCCGCGTGTTCAAAGTCATGTGATGGACCGTTCCTCTGAGGACATTGTGTCTTTGCTTGTCTTTCGTGCATGTACATTCCTCTGTCCTGTCGCCACACGAGGAACGACGCTGTGAAGGATGTTCATATATCAGGCTGGAACCTAAAGAAGACTTTCATTGCACTCACTACTTTACACAATCATTTGAGCTTTTCTTCATTTCCTCTGAGACTAGAGCCCATGTGTCGCAGTAGTGCAGAGTGCTGGTGTAAACCTGAGGGGAATGTTTCCTGTACATATGTGAGTATCTGTGATCCAAGCGGCACCTTTTGAAGTATTAGTCTGTGATGTAGTTTGTGTCCTGCAGCATCTCTGTGGAGGGAACCTGTCCACCCTGGTGCTTGGGCTCCTTTCACCTTTCTGTGGTGTGTGACTGTCATTCCAAGGCTGAATGGGGTCGACTGAACCTTCACACTGGGTTTAGTGTGGACATTCACATATGAAGTAACTCCCAGCAGCTGTTGTGTTTATTGTGAGGTGAGACAGAGAAGCTGAGCCCCAGTTGTCCAGTGTACAGAATTCTGGTGTGTGGCCTTAAAGGGTTGAGGAGTTTGATGGCTGTAAAACCCCATTCAGCCTTCTGTACTCTTGTCTTCGCATATAAAGGGTCATTTTGAAACTTCCAGAAAAAAAACATGAATCATGTGTTAAAACTGCAGGAACTGTTTGTCAGATTCTCTTTGTATAATAAAGAAGCTGGTCTACTTGTCTGTGTACTGGTTCTGTTGTGAAGGAGGAGGTGGATTCTTTGCAGTGCACCTCTCATGTCAAAATGTCCAAATGTTGCTGTTGTGTTTTTGCTCATTTATCAGGTCCTAATTTTGAGCCGTCGCTGCTGTATCCTCTCAGCTTTTTGTCTGTGTTGATTAATTCCGTGCCAAACGTCGGGCTCAGACACCTGGAAGGTGTGACTGGCAGCGCTGCAGCGACAGCCACCAACCACCTGAGGCCAAATAAAAGCCGTCTGAGTATTGTACAGCCTTCATGGATGTGCAACTGATGACCTCATGGTGCGTTTCTGCCAATAAATTAATTCTGTTGAACTGTTCTTCTTTTTACTGATCGGCCTCTGAATAACAGTGGAGCAGTTTTGTTTTGAACCCGAGCTTCACGCTGGAGCAGGATGATGCTCTTTAGTTTTCTTGAACTATTGGCTCCTCTGAGCAGAAGAAGGCGTTGCTCCTCCACATGCGCTGCTGTTTGTTTGGGCCTTTCCGCCCAGTGATGGTCCCATCAGAGCGTGTAGTTCAGTGTGTGTGGCGTCCTCCCGACCTGCTGCTGCTGCTGCTGCCGCTAGTGAAGGTACTAATCACCCGTCCACTAATCTGTTGTGTGTTGTTGTGTTGGGTGCCCTGCGTGTAAATACACTATGCATGAGTTACGCTGGGGCTGAGTTCTTTCCATGCATGCTTTCCATGTAGATCATTAAGTTCTTACTGAGTTCTGTGCCGTCGCTCACACCAGGGACTGTCTCTTTCAGTGCAGGGCCTGATTACGCTCGCTTTTGAGGGACCACACCCCTGACCCGTAAGTGTCTGACTTTGGATCTTGCAGCTTCTTCCCTCATGTCCGAGCACGTGGTTTGTTTGGCCTCCGTGTTGTGAAGTGTCTGGGTGATTTCTGTCTCTGCTGCTTCCTGTGCAGTGGCTGTTTTCTCATCTGTGGTGGTGTTGCACGGCTCATTCCCGGCTCCGTGTTGCATGATTGTTCTCGTTCTACCTGCTTTGTTTACATCCATCCACAGTTGGAGTGAGGGAGTAGAACATCCTGTGTGTGACATTTTTGCGGTTCCCATTGCGTTAAAGTATGTTTTGTGTTTGATCCCCAGTGGGGGTCCGCCCAGCGAGCCGGATGTGGAGGCCCCAACCCAGCCGCCCCTGTCTGACGATGAGGACGAGGTGGAGGAGGAGCAGCTGGATGAAGCTCACTACGACTGCCTGGAGAAGGCCTCGACTTCGCCGGAGTACTGAGACGGAGCTGTAAAAGCTCCGGTTCAGCCACAGACTTAGGGGGCGTTAATTCATTTTGACCTGCAGATTAACTGCAGACTGCAACCAATCAGAGCAGCTGAATAAAATTTAATCTTAGCACTTTGGAAGAAAAAATTAAAAATCAAATTTTTTTTTTTTTTTGTAAAATATTACTTAGTGTGGTTTTCTGTGGCTTCTTGATTCTTGATTGAGTCACAGCAACAATTACTGCCTCTGTATTAAATCACTTTGTAAAGAGCCTAAAGAATCCAACTTCCTCCTGCTGCTGTCTCTAAAGGGCTTTGACGTCACACCAGGTGTTTTACTGCAGGAATTAGGTGAATAATCTGAAATTCAACAACTCGAAGACAGAAAATGTGACCCAGACAAACTGATAAGCACTCGCTAATACTTTGTTTATGTTAACTAACGTCATACTCACAGGAGATTTCATTGTATGATGGAAGAATAAACTAAACGTTACATGATT
This sequence comes from Betta splendens, assembly GCF_900634795.4. Taxonomy (NCBI): domain Eukaryota; kingdom Metazoa; phylum Chordata; class Actinopteri; order Anabantiformes; family Osphronemidae; genus Betta; species Betta splendens. The sequence goes on along the minus strand of NC_040898.2, from coordinate 15,596,484 downwards.
TATAGCTGAATAATTTTGTTTTTATCAAAGAGACACTTTGTTGGATCTTTAAGCAAAGTTTTAAGTAGAGAAGCATTCAATTAGCAGAAACATGGTGTAATTGCATTGTGTCTAAGAAAACATGGAAACGTGAACACGCTTCTCTGAAGGATCAGAAGTTCCGACACCAGATGCCAGCGTTTGGTCCTTGTTGTTGCTTAAATGTTGCTGTAACAATAAGTGATGAAGTGGGATGAGTGTGTCATATCTGTACAGTATGTTTGTATGATGGCGAACACGCTTGTGCTGTTCTGTGATGAATAAAGAGTGCAGCATTTATCCCTCAGTGATGCTGTTAACGGTGAAGGACGGTGGGACACAGTTGGCCTTGTTTCAGCTTCACCAGTCAAACCAAAAGTACTGAAGTGAAACTACATGTGTTCAGATGTGTAAAACAGACTTTATTCATATTTGATAGAAGGTACAGAAGTAAAGACGGAGCAGGTGTGTGTGGAGCTGATTTCTCCCAGGTGTTGCCACTCTTCATTAGGGTAAAGTCAGAACCAGCGATTCTGGACCCGAACCACAGTGCATCTCTTTGGACTCCCTCATTCACAGGTGTACAAGTTCTCCTTATGAAATACAAAAATACTAGACAGCTGTCGAAGCCAATGGAGAATATTAAAGCCTCGAGACGAACGGAGACACTGTTGACTGTCTGAAGGGAGCATCTGCTCCCTGGAGGCTTTCAAACAGTAGCTTCCTCACATTTACTCACAGGAATCACAGACCCAACAGTGAGATGATCTGCGTGGAGGCTCAACTTTGCCACTTAACTGTTTGGATGTAGGTATTACATTTATTTCAAGAAATGAACCAAATTATAATGAATCATAACAGCCCGTCTTCTAATAACGGTGTTAAAGTACAAACGGATCCAGAGAAGCTCAGTGCAGCCAATGTACAGCGAGTGATGGAAACAGTGACGGAAACGGGCTGAAGCTCATTTACATGTGCAAAAATCCAGTAAGTTGGGACAAAAATATACTTTAACAGTGTTTGAACACTGCTTTGCAGATATGTTTTCGATATATTGGCCTGTAGGGTTGGGCAATACGTTACAGTACCAACAACACAAACATGTATACAAAGCTGTCTATTGCTTCAGGATCACAGATTGTACGAGTATTCGCTGTTATTGTTGCCGGTGCTACTTTAACTGTAGCAAAGCCGCTTCCTGGTCGTTGGATCTACAGAATCTTTGCATTACTGTTCAGAGAGTGGCTCATTAAAAAAGGGTGAGACATGGCTCACTAGAGTGGGTATCCACAGTGGGTCAGTGGATGGAACATGAGCAGCAGATGCCTGGAAAACCTCTCCCTCAGGGTCTGTACAGTATTATCTATGTATTATTATCTCGTCAGCAGAGTCCTCATGTTTGAGCTGTAAATGCTTCAATGCATTTTTGGTGCAGAGGTGCAGGAAACCTACAGGTACAGTAGGATGAGCAGGAGGGTGAGGTGCAGCCAAAGCCATGCAGGTGCGCTAGCTTCACTGGGCTCCAGGTTCAGGTAGACGTCTCCTGGCGTGGCCTGTGGAAGAACTGACCTGGTTCTGTTGGATCTATCTATACTGGGTGTGTCGTTATCACACTATGCCCATATTGCCCAACGCTACTGGCTCATGTCTATCAGAATGTTTGTTTCCCTCTCTACACTGTCTCAGTGTAAAACCACATTTCTTCTCATGGACATCTAACATGAATAATGAGTTTATGTGAATGTATCTGTTTCTGGTTGAAAACTTGAACGTCCAACTGATGACCAGGCACTGTTAAACCATCAAACCTCACTTCAGTGTTTGAAGGTTGATTGTGATGGAGGTACCGACGCTCAGTTTGCCACAGAAAATGGGATCAGCTGTTGTTCCTAAAACAAAAAAGAAAATAGTCACAAAATATCAGTTTGTCCAGGTTCAGTTAGTCTCTTCACCAACGCCTCCCTTGTGTCTCTGGATGATTCAAGGATCGTATCGATGTGTAAGTAAAGCATGACAGAGTCTGTGGGTGTGTACAACCACTCCACAGGTCCAACGTTGCCGTGTCCTTCATTGAACACAGGTTTCACTCTTCGATTGCTTCAGGTCCAGGTGGTTCCATACAAACGTCACAAATGAAGTGAATGGAGGAGGTGAACATGTTCCAAAGGGTACGTTCTCAACTGCTCTGAGCATTTTAAATATGCAGAATTCTACATAAAGTATTCCCTGCTTCCAAAGGTTGTTTACATCACTCATACTTCATGTATTCATATTCTGTAAATATTATATATTAACCTACTCTCAGGAGTGTCCACTGAGGTTAAGAGGCACTGTCTTGTTTCTAAAACCTGACGTTCACAACTAAATCAGGAGTCATGCTAGTACAGGCCAAGTAATGTCCACAGATTGTCTCTGCCGCTGCTTCCTGCAAGAGACAGAAACAATTAAGGTTTGCAGACACTCTCTTTTTCCTTTACAGACTTTTGAGCTTTTCATCCTCCAATGAATTGTTTGTAGGTACAAGCAATAATCCTTCTCTAATGGGTCTGTTCCCAGGCTGTGATAGGTCTATGACAAGACTAAACCATAATAGCTACATGTGCATACATGATCTAAAACATCCTAAACTTTGCAGAGGATTCAGGATGTTCATGGATATTTAGAGATGTCAGCAATGATCAAGTGGCAGTCATTTTGAGCATTAGTAAACTTAGCCTTAATCTGACCCACCTCAAGCAGAGTCCATATCTGAGTCTGAGATGTGAGTGATGGAGAAGCGGGACATGTTGGAGGGGGAGACTGTGAAGCGTGAGTACTGCACGGCTGGTTTGGAGTCCGGCGCCTTGGGGAGCGACCGAGGAGGAGGGGAGTCGGACGTCGCCGAGGACGTTGGCAGTGGGAGCAGGGGAAAGTCATCGTCCCACTCATACCCTGTGCCTAGAGAAAGCCGTGAAGCAGACTGAGCACATGCTTGAATGGCAGTCACACTATTTGAACAGGCGTGTGGACTCACTCTCTTCTGAGACGTTTCCGTCTGAAGAGTCTTCGGAGGCGCTGACCCTCTCCTGTGCTTTGCTCAGTGAATGCTGCCGCTCTGGTTCTGAAGGGAAGCCATGCTCCGTCAACTCTTTAGTTGGACTTTCCTGTAGAGGCCGAGGCGGAAAGCATGAGTTGCATACACAGTCTGTGGGGCAGGCAGACGTTAATGAGTAACCGAGCTCACCTGGTCGAACAGATAGACGGTCACGTCGTCAAAGAAGGACACGGTCTTCCTCTGGCGCTCCGGCCCGTCCTCCAGGCTCCCGGACTTCAGGAGGCTGCGCAGCGTGAGGGCTTCGCTGTCATCGCTCACCACCACGGGCACCGAGTGGCACTCGTCCTCGCTCTCCTCGCCTCCACTCTGCTCCTGCACGGGGTAGCTGCGCAGATCCTCGTCCGACTCATCGCTGTCGTCGGTATCGCCGTCCTCCTTGTCTGCGTCTTCGCCATCAGCTGCTGACCCTCGGCCCCCCGCTGTGGGGACTGCAGGAGGTGGAGATGAGGAGGAGAAGCGTCTGGCTGTTGTGTGTTGTAAAGCCACCTCATCTTTGGGTAACTGTCCGTCAGATTTGCCCTCTGTTGCTTCTGAAGCTTCCTCGGCCTTGACAAAGCTACAGTCTCCATTCAGGGCATCAAGGGCTTCCTCCATGGCTCCTACCACCTCCGCAGCCCAGTCCCCCAAAGACGAGCTGTCCTCCTGCGATGGCCACTCATCCAGTCCTTCTGTTACTGAAGGCCCCAGTTCCTCATCGGCCTGAATACACTCTTCTTTCAAGTCTGCCTCTGTCTCTGATGAAGAAGGTAATTCTCCTTCTGCTAATGTTTGTTGCATTTCAAGTTTTCTGTCTTTGTTTGATAAACTGTTTAAGTCATCAAAGTCTTTATTCTTCCTTTTCTCGCCCTTTTTCTCTCCCATTTGTTCTTCTATATCTTCCATATCTTGCTCTGGCAGCTCCTCATCTTGTCTAGACTGCCTTTCAATCTCATTGTCAGAAAAGTAGGCAGAGTCTCTGTAGGGAGTCTTCTCACTCAGTGGCTGAAGGATGGGTTCAGCTGTCTGACGAACTTCGTCCTGTGATGGTTTGGGCTCTGTTGGAACCACCTCAGCCTTGACCTCTGGCTCCTCCATGATCTCTTCCTCTTCCTGGCTTGCATCAAGTTTAGACTTGACCAAAGTTTGTTCACGAGGTTCATGAGGCTCTTTGGGTACAAACTCTGGGCTCTCGTTATTTTCTGTGTCATAGCCACTGTCCATAGCTTTAGGCGAGCTGGAAGGGTGGGACACAGGGCTGAAGCCTTCACAGGAGCCAACTGCTGATGGTAGGTCCATGGAATCAGTGGAATCCGGCGTCCCTGCCTGCTTCTGTAATGACTTCAAGGCAGGAGAGGCATTCACTTCACTGGATTCATCAGCAAAGATGCCTGAGGTAACGTCAGTAGTATCGTCTGTGATGTCATCGTCCTCATCATCAACATCACTGCAGTCCAGGATGTCAGCCAGGCTCACACTGGAGCCTCCATGGTCCACGCCGCTGTCGGCAGTTTGACTGAACTCTGACTGTGGATCTGCCAGTGCCACCATCACATGCATGTTGTCAGCAGGAGGTGGAGAGATTTTGGTCATTGTCAGGATCACCTCTTCTAGTTTTTGCATGATTAGATTATCTTTAACGACGTCCTGGCATTCTTTGAGTGGGCTTTCTTCAGCTGTGAGGTCAACATATGTCTCTCCACCCTCCTCTGTCTTGGTCAAGGCTGGTTTGGCTACAATGGGCCCCCCCGGAGCTGGTGATAGATTGATCATTTCCTCGTTTGGTGTATCAATGAGCTTATCTCTGACGTAGTCGTGACTGTAGCTATGGGTGTAGCTGTTGTTCCTGACTAGCAAACCGGTGAGTGGATCAACAAAATGTGAGTGGCAGCAGTCTCCAGGTGTAGGCACCTGAGTTTCACCCTCATGGCACAAGTAAATGTAGGCGTTGCAGTTGTCTGAAGGCACCACTGAGTGGTGTTTGCTCAGACTAAGGCAGGCACTGTTGTCTTTGGCCTGGTGGGGCTCCAGGTAGTCAATGGGTTTTGGTAAAGAGCGGAATACCAGGCTTTGCTCCTCTGGCCAGGAGTCTTCGATGTCTGTACTGGGCATGGTGTAGTGGAAATCTATGTATGTGTCCCGTCTGCAGCTGTGGCTGGCTCGTCTGTGGTGACTCGTGCTGTTGTGGCGCTGTTTTGAGGGCCAAGTGTTGCAGGTGTGTCTCTCGACAAAAATGTCGTCGTCCTCCTCTTCCTCTGAATCACTGTCTCTGTGCCCAATGAAGCGCACCCCCTCAGTCTCCATGTTGATGCTGATCGAGTGGTTGTTGTGCCTGTTGTGACTCGGCATCGTTTTCCTCAAGGAGCCCATCATGTCGTAGTAGCCTCCAGTGATGTTCTTTCCTAGGATGGAGGTCTGACTCGTGTCCAGGTAGGCGTCCCTGTAGGCCTGCCGAGGCGGACTGCGTACAGAGGAGGATGTACCTAGTGGGTCTCCCAGCTCACCCAAAGCCTGGCGCAGACTTCTGGACCCCCAGCTTTCCTGGTGATGTTCACCACAGCGTTCACCTCCAATTAGATAGCGACCTATTCCCAGGGGTGGCGAATGTTCATAGTAGTAGCCCCCATCTCTGTCTTTATAGGACACGTAGTGGCTGGACTCCCAGGGTCGTAGGGGGCTGTTGTCTGACACTTGCCCTAAAAGTGGTTCCATTGTCAGGGAGATAGCAGGGCTGGAGTCGCTGGAGTCGTACACATCTGACTTATGGACGTCTGCTGACCAATAAGGACCCATGTTCTTGGATGGACAAGCCATGCACTCCCCTGAGTCTGCACTGCCAGTAAGAAAGCTCCCGCTGCTGCCGTGGTAGTCTGGACTGTAGGAGCACGTGAAATCTGGATCAATGTTACAGTCCACCGGCTCTTCAATGCGGATGTAATACTCACTGCTCACTGAGGGGCTGTGGGCACTGAGCACAGGTAGTACACCTGGAGCATGGAGATGTTTGGGTTGGTAGTACGGAGGAGAAACTCCAAGGCTGATATTCTCCATGGGGCAGCCTCCCATAATGCCCCCTGGTGGGTAAAAGGCTTCCTGACAGTGCTGGTTGACTTGACCCACAATGCTTGAGGAGTCTGGAGTCCTGTACGATTGGTCTGCCCTGGCTTGCTCCCACTTGTACTCAAAGTTCAGGCCATGGCTGGTCTCAGTGACAGTTAGTACATCATCCCCACACTCTGAGTGATAGCCATCACCTGTTGAGAACTGCTCAAGGAGAGGGAATGAGGAGGAGGATGGGTGGTCTCGTGGCATCGCAGAGGCACCATGGTGGCTGTTGAATCCAGGGTTAGGACGCAGGGAGTTCCAGCGCCTTTCAAAGTCCTCCTCAGCCTCACTAGCCCCCTTGGCGCACAGATAGCTCAGGAGTAGGTGGACTTCCTCCGCATTGGGTCTCTGATCAGGTTGAAGCCAACAGAACTGCATCACTTCATACCTGAGAGCCCCAAAAGAAGTGGAAACTTAAATACAAAAGAACAAAAAATGCACACATGTGCCTCAATACAGTTCAATATAAAGGAGTTTAATGACAGAAGAAGAAGAACTAACAGACAACTGCCCCAAAACAGAGAAGCTAGGCGAGATTATCATTTTAATTAGAAACTGAAATGAGAATCCCGTCATGCTGGAGGGGATTTAATTGTTACTGCTCCTGAAGGACTGCCTAATACATGTGTAGAGAGACTCACCAGCGCTCAGCCAACGGCACTTGGAGCAGTGGTTTGGCCAGTCGGAGCTGCTGCTCCCTCACAGCGTAGGTCAGTACTTGTCTGTCAGAGTAGTGTCTGTAGGGCTGGTTGCCCAACTCGAACAGCTCCCAGATGGTCACACCCAGAGACCTGAGGCACAGCACAGCAGATCAACTCCTACTTCATTCGTCTGCCTGTCTAAAAGCAAACCCAGCTTTTACATATTGAACCTGTGTTCAACTACCAGATGTTGCTCTGTTGGGTCTGATCAGCCACCAACAGGTTTCCGTGCACCTCATCCACCAGCTCTGGAGCGATCCAGCGCAGCGGCACATAGGCCTGGTCCGACGTCACGTAGTAATCATCCTGATCGGAGGGTGGAGATACAGTACTACAGTACTAATAAATAGCCTTGCAAGCATCTGGGTAAACACATGCGTCACTATGTGGATCCTCTAGATGACGTGATCTACCTTATACTTGGTGTGGGACAGGCCATAATCTCCAATCTTCACTGAGACGTCAGCAGTCAACAAGCAGTTCCTCAGAGCCAGGTCACTGTTGACAGAGAGGGTGGTGTAGGAGGACGAAGCCAGTAAACAGCTGCATCTCATCCTTTTGTGTCAACATACAGGAACGGGACATTGCAGGAGGCTCATGTTCCAACACTTTACTGCGGCTACCTTTAAACTCAGAGGAATGCTCCCACCCCTGAGGCAGACGCTGCAGACTGGCAGGTGACACGGTCGCCGCCTGCAACAAAATCACTGATGCTGGAGTCGGTAAGGAGCACTCAGGCAGCACCAGGATATTGTTCCAGGAAGCACCCAAGAAGCAAGAGGCAAATACTTATTGATCTGGGTTAGTACAGTGCAGAAGCTGCTCAGTACCTGTGAGTGAAGTTGTGTTTGTGCAGATGTAAGAGTCCTGAGGCGATGTCGCAGGCCATCTGCTGGAGAATCAGCGGCTCTGGGGTCATGCTTTCTGCAGACCTGCAGCTCCGGAGGTAACCCTTCATATCCCCCTGAAAACGGCAGAAATACAGCCAGTGTGTTGGAGCCCGTGACCAGTGGAGGGCGCTGCCCTGTACTCAACGAAACTACTGGGAGCTACAGCCCTGACTCAGCATCACTAGACTGGACACAAGCTGTCTTTCTCGCTCACAGTTACTGTAATATTCCCTTGTCTGGGTTTGGATACTCACAAGTGGACAGAACTCCATTACCAGCAGGTAGGGAGTGACTTCTGTGCACTGGGCCAAGCACTGCAGCAGAGCAGGATGCTGCAGGGCCCTGCAGAGCAGAGGACGAGCGTGAGCTCCCGGTACCATCAGTGTGACCGGACCTCAGTCAGCGCTACCACCAGGCGTTACCTGTAGGGCTGGGCCTCCTCCAGGAAGTGCATCTGGTCCTGCACGCTGGCGCCCACTTTGAGCTCCTTCACCACCACCTGGGTGGGGTTCAGGCTCGAGTTCACCTCCCCCAGCAGAACCTGAAACAGGGAAGGAAGATGCATATGCACACAGGGAAGACAGATGCAGACACACACGTTGAGCACAGAGGGGGAGTGACGTCACACAAAGACGTGAACGTGAAGCCATGCAGGAAGTCGGCACAGACAACACAAGGACCAAACATACAGATGACATACCCAGTCAAGGTACAAAGGGTGGGAGGGATGGATGTGTCATGGAGGAGAGAGAGAGCACAGAGATGCGTTACCTGCTTGTGAAAACACTACACACGTGCTGCATGGTTTAACCTGCTGTGGACGGGAAGTGGAAACTTTCAGGGACCAGAACCGAAGGCTGGTGTCCACTCCGGCCTTCAGGTAACGCAGCATTGTGAGGTCAAAAGGTCAGAGCCGCGGCGCTGCGGTGGACTCACCTTCCCGAACCAGCCATTCCCGATCTCCTTCAGGTACAGAACGTTGTGCCGACTCAGGTCAGTGGATTTCAGGAGCTGGACTGAAAGAAACAAAAGACAAACAGATATTCACAGTTGTCAAAATGTAGATGAATCATGTATATCATAATATGAATACATTCATCATCATACATCAGGCCCTGAAGCCTTCAAGACCCTTCAACAGTGAGTTCACTTCCACCAGAGAGTAGGAATCTAAACTGACTGGTAAAGTTATGATTTTCATGGTGATGCTTTGTTACACAGTCAACATATTAATGAGGCGCTGATGTCCATGTTAGGACAATTAACATTACTAATGGTCTGGAGCAACAGAAGGAAATCAATAGCTGCTTGGAGAAAAGGTAAGTGTTTGTGTGATGGCCCAGATCCTTATGCCACCATTATCTTAAAGGCTTTTTGCTGGAGGGCGCTGGAGTCGATCCCACAACCACAGTCCAGTCGATTGTGGAGACAGACTCACACTCAGCTTGAGTGAATATAGAATCACGTCTTTTTATAGAAGACAAACATCAGAGCAGAGGAGACTCCTTTCAAGTCATCGGTCTGTGTCTGTTTGGAGATGGAGGATTGCTTTGATCGTGGTTTTCATTTATAGCAGACGACTACACAGCATCTACAATAACAAGACTTTGTTTATTTTATGACTTCGCAGACTCGGTGGATTTGATGGTGTATAAAAATGAAAGTATACATACTGTACAGCACAGGTATTTCCAGGAAGACACAGCAGTTTGTCCTCAGTTCTATGGAGTTAATCACAGCAGTAATTGAGCTACGTGTCATTCATACCAGGACTAGAACAGAAAGCATCCAGGTCCTTAGAAAAATGATGCTGCTCCTGACTCCAGTGTGTCTGACTCTGTGGTCCTGCCCCAGTTCGGCCCAACCGAGCCCCTCCATCTCTTGCCCCTCAGCAGGTCTCCTTTCTTCTGTCTCCCACCGTGACACTTGTGAGTTAGGGCCTAGAAGCACACACACACATCTTTGTTGTGCTGTGTGCCCCCTCCAGACCAGCACACAGTCCAGTCACTGTGTGGCGGCCATCTTGAGCATCCCGCTCACTTCTTTACACCCACTCATGCCAGCAGAATAGTCCCCATTGTCTGGCTGGGTAGGGCAGCATGGCACCAGTTAGGACCAGTTAGTGCACACACACTGGGACCATTATCCCCCAGGTTCCTGACATAAGAACAACTGGGCTTTGGTGATGACAGTGGCAGGAGGTGGTTTCCACCTACGCCACCATGCCAGCAATAACCACGCTGATGGAACAACCACACCTTTTAGTTTCTTTGAGATCTGTTTGCTTTACACACTTATCAGTTCGATTCGATGAAAGTGTAAATATAAAATAAATCTTTTTCAGGATTTTCCCAAAAACCTGCAGCCGCCGTTTGCTCTACTGAGCTCTGGGTCTCTCTCCCTCTGGCAGCGCTGAGCTCAGAGCGCCTGTGAAGGCTGCGTCCAGTGGTTGGAGCGCTCAGATACAATTCCCATTATTCTCTTTTGGTCCAGTGCATCTCGGCCCGTTCTGAGCTGAGTTCTGTCCTCGGACGATTCTCTCGTGGAGTTTTTCTTCTTGACGAAAGCAGGGTGGGTGCAGGGAATAACACTGCTGCTCTGCTGAGTGGGTGTGGGTCCGTTAGTGGACGGAACAGCTGCATCCAGGCGGGTCCTGGGGACCGGGCCCTGGACCGAGCCAAGATCTTACAACACTGGGCGCCACCTATATCTGCAGAGTCCGTCCACAGATTAAGACGCAGCGAACCCGAGTCCGACTGCTCGTAAAGCTCAGGAATGTGGGAAACGGGTGCGTTTGTGTCACCAGAGCAGAGATGTGGACGCGCTGGCTGAGCCCAGCAGCCGCCTGAAATGTAGAGGCAGGATCCATTAGGTCCAAGCACACACAGTGTCACAGGTTTATCAGGCAGCATCAGCCCGTTATCGCTCAACAAGGACGTTGTCGCACGCAGAGCTCCTCTCACTGAGGCTTTGTGCTCCGCATGCCTGACATAGCGAGAGGCAGCGGTGGAGGCGGCCGGCCGTTACGCAACGGGCAGATGTTTGTGGGAGAGGGGAAGTTAAGCAGCTCGGAGCTCATTCCTGAGGGACCTGCAGCGAGGGCGGTGGGATACGGTAGGTGGAGGCCGTCAGGGTGGAGCTCGCTCCAGGGACCCAAGCTCACAGGCCTCACACCCAGAATCACATGCGTGGGCGAGTCTCTGCACCACTGGATCCGGCTTAGAAGCACTACAGCTGGGACTGGTTCTTTGGCCTTCCATGAAACCACGTCTCACAGAACCATGGTTACCACTGAAGTGGGACCAACATGTTTAACCGGTTCCTGCTTCTTTATTGGCTCATGCAAACTGAGGAATATTATCAAACCCCAGCTTCACAGCGAGTGCGACTCACCCGATCGGGCTGGTTGCTTGGCGACCGGCAGGGACACCTCCGTCAGGGGCAGGATGTAGACGTCGGGGCTCCCCTGGGAGGCCGGCGAGGCCAAGGTGGACATGTCTGCATGGTACTCCTCCCCGTCCACATTTTTGAATTCCTGAAAGACACAACGATGTGAAGAGGTCAAAGGTCACGCAGAGGAGAAAGCATTCAGCCCTTAAACGATAACACTTTACTGTAGTTGTAGTAGAGCGTAGAGTGTAGCAAAACTGGAAAAAAGTAAGTACCCGGACGGATCCAAGCTGTTCTGGCCCAGTCGGGTGTTTGTGAGTCGTCTGTGAGACTCTTGGACCGTCCCAGTGTAAACAGAGCCAGCGTAACAAACCCAGGGATTATTTGGAAGTGGTTGGAGTGCAGGCTGGAGAGACCTGCTGCCTCGTACGTCCAACAGAGCAGAACGAGCTGAAGTGATCGATACCGAGTCTGCACCAGTGGATCAGCCGGCGCTGACTGGCCTGAGGCTCACGTCTTTACATCAGCTACAGATGACGAACAGCGCATCAACCGCTGCAGCGAAACGCATGTGTCCAGGTCTCTGTGTTTGAGGCGTGGATGAGAAAAAAGGTTCCCTTTGTCTGCAGAACATGGATGAGGGGACGAGGAGGGGGACGAGGAGGGGGCTGCCTGCACCAACCGGATGTCAGAATAAAAGTCTCTCAGTTGTGGAGCGGGAGATCAGCGGGGTCGCAATGCTGGAAAAATGTGACCCGCTGCAACACCCACACACACACAAACACCTCCATCTATCGCTGTCCTACAAGTATGCACACACACACACACACACACACACACACGCACACACACACACACGCACACACAGACACACACACACACACACACACACACACACACACACACACACACCCTCCCTCTTTCCGCTCCACATCCAAATCTTCACACGGCCTCAGTCGCCCCATCTTTCAACATGTGGTTTTACTCTCTCTACACACACGCACACACACATGCAGTAGAGGTCCTGACCCACACAGCTGTTTCTCACTTTCCATACATCCGGCAGTGAAATGCATCAGAGTGAATCCAAAAACAGCTGAAGCTCCACTGAGCGACAAGTTAAAACTACTGAAAGTTTTCAGATTGACATTAATTTGACAACAGAAGTGTTTTACAACAACCCAACATTTACTTTGCATTAACCTCCACTGTGCATCCTGACTTACCTTCCATCCACAGGTGCCATGCCCTCAACGCCTCCTCTGGCTCCCTCACACACACACACACACACACACACACACACACACGCACACACACACACACACACACCTCTTCAGTCGAGGAGGAGTAGGAGACCTGCTCGCTGGTCACTAACTGTCCACAGCAGCTCTGGAGAGTGAAGGATGCAACCAAAGGAGGAGGAGCGCTCCCTCTCAGCGCTCGAACCAGCGCTCGTCACACGCAGCCCCACAAAAATGTGTGAGAGTGGGAAGAGGAGTGGGGGAGAAGTGGGGGGTTCACATACTCCGCTTGTGACATCACTCACTCTCTTCCTTTCTCTGAAAAGCTGAGGAACATCTGCAGCCGCTCTCGCCCCAAACGAGGAAACACATCATTTCCATTTGTTTCCTGTTTTTCCCTTTTATAGGTGCTTTGTGAGTTCTCGTTTGCGTCGCTGAATGGGAGCTGTAGAAGCTGATTTCACGTTGGTCCTGAATGCAAACATCAATGGAGGGAACAGCTGTAATGTTACTAATGATGTGATGGTCTGTCCACCACAGCTACTGCTCCACCAGCGGCATCAGTCCTGCAGCCTCATGTTCAACAGCTCTTATCTCGTCTCCACCGTGTTGTTTTCTTGTTCCACTGATAGAAAGCGCAGGCTAATAGATGCTGCACATCAGGTGCTCTACGTGTTCTGTGTGCATCATAAACCTGCTGTGGCTGTTGATGTGCTGGATGCAGCCGCGCCGCTTCCTTGACTCACATTCACTCATTTCATGTGAAATACAGAAAGTGTTTTCATTTTCCCGTCTGTTTTTTAAAGGGTGAGGCTAAATGACTGTGAAGCTCTTCTCCTGTGGAGGCAGAGCAGACGCTGCCTCCTGTTTCTCGCTCTGCTCTTCCTGCTCTGGGAGCGGCTGTGTCTAATTCCAGATGGGCCTGAGGCCGGATGCAGTGGGCTCATGGCGAAGCCCTTCCTCACGACCTCAGACACACCCTGACAGGTCCGATGTGGGTGGTCCGACCCGATGCACAGCGAACTATACGTCCACCAACGGCACCTTCATGCACATCAGCCGTGAGGAGAAGGCAGGATGTTATGTAACCAGGCTCCAGACTCGATGGGTGACTTGAATAATGTGAAGTGCTTATATAACGATGCAACATCAATGAATAAAAACAAGCTTGTTTTCTTCATACCTTCAAGTCACTGAGAACAAAGAGGCTTTGCTTATTTTTTGCCCCAGCTCAAGTGCAGCTCTTCATTTTTTGCTTGGTCAAACAACAAACAGCCCAAAACAAAGAATTACTGACATTAACACTAGGAGTCCCAGCATTCTTTCCCTGAGGACTATCCAAGGACGGGTCAAGAGACCCCAAACACTTTAGCTAACGTCCTAAATGGCTGGTTCTGTCCGAGCGGGCACTTAGTGGATCGGTGCTGCATGGAGCACTTGGACCTTTGCTGTCTGGACACTAGAACTGCTGTGACTCTGGCCCCGTCAGTGAAAGAACAGCTGGCTTTGGGATTATTCAAAGAATCTACTGTTTGTGGACACATTTATCAAGCCTCAAGTAAAGTAAACCTGGAATGAGACTTAGTGGGAACGACAGAAGCAGCACAGACACCGGAGCATATGACGGTCCGCACATTCAGGCTGTCCTAGTTTCTCTGGTGCCGCGACCCAATTCACCAAGAGCCTTAGAATCAGGGTCTGATCCTGGAAGCTGCAGCCCCACACTCACTTCCTGCTTTGTGTGCGCTGCTGGTTAGAAATGGACTCATACAAAGGAGGTCTAGAGAAGCACAGAGCACGTTTGAGTCATTTGTATCAGCCTGCAGGGCCTGTGTGTGTGTGTGTGTGTGCGTGTGTGTGTGTGTGTGTGTGTGTGTGTGCTTGCGTGCGTGTGTGTGTATGTGCATGCGTGCATGCGTGCACATACGTGTGTGTGTGTGTGTGTGTGTGTGTGTGTGTGTGTGTGTGTGTGTGTGTGTGTGTGTGTGTGTGTTCACAGACTCACCTTAAATCCCATCTTGCGCTTCTTGCAGCAGAGGCAGGCCAGCATGAGGAAGACAAAGGTGAAGAGGCCCGACAGGGAGATGGCCACCACAGCCAGGGAGGACGACCAGGACAGCTCACTCAGTGCAGCGCCATCTGCAGGACGCAGCAGGTACAGCATGGTTACGTACAGCAACAGAGGCATTTCCCAGCAGGCTTCAGGTTTCTGCAGTGAATGAAACAAGTCAGAGCTCTGGAGGAAATAACCTGCACACAATGACCCACAGAAGAGTCTGAGAGCGAGTTGGACTCTGCAGTAATTGGATTTTAAATGAAACCATTCATGTCCTGTTGTAATAGAACAGGAAGGTGATTTCTAAACAAAGAAATCAATTTTAAAAAGCCACATTTTAAACCGTGAGGCCAAGGTCAGTGCAACACACACATCAAGCAACATGATCATCAATGTGTGGGTTCCTTCTCCTTAGGAAGTTGATGAGAGAGCATGATGTTCAGATGATCTAAACAGATAGTAAGCGTTGGGACTGAGAAACTCTCTGCTTCAGTGTCACATATTTAAATCTCCACACTCCAGAGTTTTGTATTAATGCAGGATATTTGTAACGTATCTGTGAAGTCAATCTGCCGCTGAGTCGGTCAAAGCCAATTTCTCTCATGTACGCATCGTCCAATCTCGCAAATAATATCTTGTTCCCAGTTTTGGGCTTCATTTTCGAGCAGCGCGTAATTTATTTTCCTCATTCTGCGAAATGCAACGGTTGCCACGGAAACAGATTGGACGGACGGCCATGCAGGCTTTCAGTGGGAAATCTCCTCCTGGCTCCCACCGACCACGGTGTCACACACACACACACGCACACACACACACACACACGCACACACACACACACACACACACACACACACACACACACACACAGAGCTGCTGCTGCCAGTTGGGCTGATCCCCTGAAAGCTGCTGCAACTGGCTCAGCGTGTGTCAGGCTCTTAGTCTAATTGGACAGAGAACGCTGCTGTTTGGCAGCCCAGCGCAGGAATATGACCAGATATGTAAAAACACATGTATTTCTATTATTACGTTTGCTCATGGACAGGAACTAGTTCAGTTCAGCTTATTGAGGTGAGTCACTGGAGTAACGTACAGTGTATTAGGACACAGATCCTCTATTAACCTCATAGCTGAGAGGCCCAAACAAGCAAGACCTTCAGATCCTCAGATCAAAGACCTGAAGAGAACAGTTTGAAGTTGACAAAGAGGTGGAAAAGTCAGCTTTGTAATTCAGTCAATAACATTCAGCCCTTGGAACCACTAAACGAGGAGACTCAGGTTTAATTACTCTGTATTCGTCAGGGGGATAATTACAGCGAGCACAGAATCTGTTGTGGGTTATTTAAAACTCCCTTGCTTACAAATCCCAGGTCCCACAGGAGCAGCAGTGTGGATGCAGCGCGGCATTAATAAGTGAAGAACAGTGCATGTGCAGCAGAATGCAAACACAGCAACACTATTATGGCCGTGAACGCCCGCTTTCTGCCTCCTTCCAACTGATGGAGGAGCTGGTTTAAAGCAGTGAACACTGGAGCCGTGCTGCTGCAGTCGCGTGACGCTGCAGGTCTGTGGCGGCTTCAGGAGGCAGCATTTCCTCTGGAGCTCCCACAAACACACTGCAACGTTCAGCTGCTCCACCTGTGGGAACCCCTCGTTAGCACTAATGAGCCCGGCACCGCGCGGAAGGTCGTAGGTCACCAGACGTTCACCTGCTGCAGCTCCGTCAAGCACACGCGTCTGTGGCAGCAGCACTCAGAGACGGGAGCCATTTTTAGATGAAGCGCATCCTGACTAAATGATGAAGCAGGAGTGATGCTGAGGCTGTGTTCTCTGCAGCGTCTGCCCCAGGAGACGAGGAGCAGAAACTCAAACACAGCAGAGTGAAAGGAAAAGCCGGAGTCCATCTGACAGCATTGCAGGGTCCTGACGCCCTCCTTTATCTGGACTGCTCCATGAAATCAGCTGACAGGACTCAAAGCCGGTGCTGACACCAGATACCACAGAGGAAAGCAGGCGGTCAGGTAGAAGGAGAGCAGGCAGCCACCGCTTCTGTACGCAGCGAAGCAGTCAACAGTCGAGTCCGAGTCGGAGTCCGAGTCCGAGTCCAAGTCCAAGTCCGAGACCGGGTCCGAGTCTGAGTCAGGGTCCGAGTCTGAGATCGAGTCCCAGTGCGAGGCAGAGTTAGAGTTCGAGTCCGAGTTTTAGTCAGTGTCCGAGTCTGAGTCCGAGTCCTGGTCTCGGTGCCGCTGTCAGAGGTGTTAACAGACACATTCTGAACTTCACTGTCTGTGCCCCATTCAAACCAGTTGACAAACCAGTTGATTCAAACCACTTGACCAGTGACTGAGTGTCACTCGCCATGTGGCGCGCCTATACTGACCCGAAGCCCATTAAAAGAACAAACATCCCATAATTATAAACACACAGACTCGTAAACATTACATACTCATCCTCATCATCTGCAGCGATAATACAGGGCTTCACTTTAATCTGGTAACGGAGCTTCAGGGCTTCAGTTGCTCCTTTTATTGATTCAGAGCAGCAGAAGCCACTGAAGTCACACACAGATGCTCTGAGGGGCAGCGAGTAGAGTCAGGAGCTGAATCTACAGCAGCTCCTGACAGGAAGACGGAGGCATCCAGCACACGGGAGCAGGACGGAGGCAGATGGGTGGAGACGGGTAAACCATCCCATACGGTGCAGACACGTGAGCTGCACGAAGCCGCTGAACGAGTCCAATCTGCCGCGCGTCTGCTGCTGCAGCCGTCAGCCCGGTCAGAGACGCCACGAGGCCCCGTCCTCATCATGTAAACACGGCCCCAATGAGAGCCAGCTAGCAGCAGCAGGCTGCACAACGAATGGAGCCCCAAACTCAAGGCAGCCGGTTTCCATGGCAACCGCTTCCCTCGGATCCCGTGGAGACTAATCTGCGTGACCTCCTAATGCTCACAGATGCTGCGATGAGACAAAGAGCAACTTCTCCCGACGCCGGGATGGAAATGAGCCCTGAACGAGAAAGCAGAGGTCTCGAGTTCTTCGTGAATCAATCACTAAAGAGTCACAGAAACATAGTAAGGAGGCAGCAAAGCTGTCGGCGCTGCAGCCATAAAATGGATCCATCAGGCTTTAATCCGGCAGCTCATCAATTGATCTTAGCGTTTGAGCTTCAGAAACAACAACAAATTGAGCTTCAACCACTGACTCCATCCTCCTCCCATGTTTCAGCAGCAGCAGCATCTCATTGCAGTCACAGTCAAGTGTGTCCCACTTTGCATCCAAAGCCCAATCAACAGTGAAAACGATGTCAAGGAGGCGAAGTTGGTTCTGAGTTCACCTCGACGTCTGGTATTCTGATAACAGGACTTATATTGTGCCGCTCGGCTGCTCGAGTCGAGGCAGGTGTTGTGTAAGAAGCCCCAGTTTGCTGCCGTGACCCAGCACTTCCTGTTCCTGGTTCTCTGCTGCTCTGAGGGATGCTGCTCTGTGACGCCTCCGGCGGTGATCAGCTCATGCTGTGGGAGTGGGACTGCTGTGCAGCCCACAGACTGTGACCTAATTACACAGTGACGCGTTTGCTGGCCTGCAGACAGCGTCCAGGTCCGGCTCACGGTTCCCCGGGTCAGACAGAATCCCACCTGTGGACGGCGCTGCCCGTCCTTCCTCCACCGAGGCCCAGCTGGCTTTTCCGTGTTTGTCCTGTTCATCAACATTTCACTGAGCCATCACATCCCCATCTGCCTCCTCGTTTGCCTTCATTTCTTACAGGACCCGGTCCCTGTGAATGTGAGTCTATGTTTGCGTGGGCCGCAGCGAACGGAGGATAAACTGCAGCCGTGTTGTTCACATGACTGTGAATGTTACAGTTCAGCAACGTTGACACTTCCTGACCACTGCAGAACACGAACGCGCCACCATCTGGGCCTCGTCCTCCTCCAGTCCTTACATTTGCCCATTGTTTCCACTTCCACTGAGAATGAAACTTCACCTGCTGCCTTGTTTCCCACGGTCACCTGAGTGAGACAGAGATCACTCATCACAGGCTGCGGGGCCTGGGTCACTTCTTCCTCACTCCTCAGCTCTTTCCTCCACTTCTGCCTTTTTACGCTCGCTCACTCGCTCACAGTTGTTGTTTTTCTGTCTGTGTGCAGATTAATGTGACCACTGGAGCAGAATGAACCTCTTCCCCACTGGCCCTACTGCACACGCTCAGATGTGACTTCACAGACGCCATGAAGGAGCGATTACCTAACAGGTGTTACCTAAGCCTCCATTCGTTCTGCATTCGTAGAAATGGGTGGTCATTTTTTGGAGGAAGGGATGTTTGCATATCGTTATGTACTGTATTATGAAAATCTACTGCTTAATGCTAATGCATTAACGAGAGGCACTGGCCACAGTTGTTATTATGCATCATCACAGAGGGCAGACCATCTCCAAGGAGCCCCCTGTTGTCAGACATTTCTGAAGCACGGTTGCCATGGAGACGCTTTTAGCGTACCAGTCTGCCTCGGTTTTTAAAGAGTGGCTTCATGTGAAATGACTTCCTGCTCAGGAACATCGTGTATTTCAAGTGCTTTTAGCAGGAAATGGCATTGGAACCCGGCGTGACCTCCTCGGAGCTGGTTCTCAGTTTGTTTATGCAGACGCTTGAAGAACTAAGATGCTGCCACAGTGTTAAAGCCAAAATACAGCTACGTAATAATTAAGAAGAACTTCAAACTGACACTGATTCATTATGAGTCATTTGCCTTCAAACACTAGATCCTGGTCTTTATTGGTATCTTCTCTTAAAATAATTAACCTTTACAACGTTCCCTCACTGTCAGTGAAACACAAATTGGTGTTCACTGGCATAAAAATAGACTAAACAGCGAGATCAGCAGAAACAGACTAAGTGAGTCCAGAGACTAAAATGAGCGACTGATGTTCAGGCGACGTCAACTGGCTGCGACTGGGGAACACGGTCCAGTTCCAGTAAACAGCCCAAAGCAGACTGAACGTGCTAGCGTTCACAGTCGCCCACACTCACTGCACAGATGCTGTGGAAGCTCGTCCACTGAGCCAGGAGGGTGCATAGCATGTGCTCTGAATGCAAAAACAGAAGAAACACGCTGCGAGTGACGAATGCCGTCGCTGTCGCTCTTCATCACAACGCGAGCACAACTCCTGCAGCTGCGGCGGCTTCACGTGTAGCGTTCGCTGTTTCACGTGCAAATTATAACGTTGCCAAGACAGAGAGAGAGAGACGGGCTCCGAGATGATGACTTATTCTGTCAGGAATCACAACGCTGATTCGGGGAGATGCGTTGCCATGGAGACGACCTCAGGCAGCTCCGATGCAGCAGCACTGACCTCACTTCCACCGTCACGCAGACCGCGTCTCGGCGAGAGCTCTTCTGGACTGCGTCGGTATGTGAGCGGCACAGAGTGACACAGAACCAGAACCCTTCACTACGAGCCTGTGCTTCTCGTCGTACACTGACACTTTCTCCTTTCTACTCCCTCTCTGCACTCACAGTCTAAACCAATGGCTCCATTTCTCAGCCAGGCGAGCGTGGCCAGCAATGAATCCGTCTAAATCACGGGCTTAACGGCCTGCTGCGACGCTGCAGGGACTGGACGGCCTCCAAAGCTCAGTTCACACACAGAGACTGAGACACAGATAAGAGCAAAGCAGAGACTCAGACACATATTCACCCAAGACGAGAAGCGACAGCCCACGAGCAGCAGCTTCTAAACGAATCAACCTCTGAGTGTCAGCATTGATCTGCTCCTCTGTTGACTCCTCTGTCCTCCAGTCCTGAGCAAACAGGCTAAACACAGCGCGCTTTATAACTGGACATCACTGCACAGAAAATCAATTTGTCATCGACGCCTCAGCTGAGAGGTTAAAAGGGAGCCAGAAAATGAATTTCGTTTCCCGACTCCAGTCGAGTCATTAACTGGCTTGGTTTTATCTTAACGCTGTCGCCCTGCTCCTTCTTCACTTCTCTCTGTTTACACACGTGTCCACAGTGTGGCTGCATCGGATCATCTCTGCTCGTCAGTTACGGGGCAGTTACTGCTAAACACAGTCATTATCTGAGATCTGCTGACGTCACAGCTGCTGAAGTCCAGGTCGGTGAAAACACTCCCTCTTCATTCAGCTTCAGCTGGACTGAAGGCAACGACGCACACATTTAGGCAGGTGACCGGCGTCACCCCTCATCAGCCGAGCCATTAGTCAGACCAGGACCTGGCAGCTACTTACTTCACTACTAGCCTTGCTCAAGGGCACCAGAGAAGAGATCCTGCATCAGAAAGGCTGGAAATCTGGTTTAATGTGAGACATTAGATAAACAGAACAGGTGAAACAAGGCGACACTGAAACCACAAGGTTCTTCTTACTTCGCACCCACACGGTCGAAGCTCAGACAGCATCAGTGAGCAGAGCTCGTCTGCAGCAGCCTCGTTCTGTGCAGAAAGCAGAACTTCAGCTCCAGATGTTCAGGACCATCGCAAGGCCTTTTTCCTCCTCAGTGCAGTGAGGACTCTGAGGTGCAGATCAGGGGAGGAAGCTTTTAGAGCTGCTGTAAGTGGCGTGAATCCAATTTATGCCCAGAGTGTTGTTGCCAACAGTCCATTATGTTATTTAAAACACCTCTATCGGATGTGTGTTCACCACCAGCTACAGTTACAGCCCTTGTTCTCTTAGCTGATCTCCCAGCTCCCTGTCTGTGTCCCCTGAAGCCTGACCCAGGGGGGTCCCTGGGGGGGGGACTGCTTTGCTGTCTGCTCTGTGTCCATATAGTTAGAAGATGCATCTGTATGTGCAGCCACTGAGGGAAACCAGTCAGTACTGCCAGTCAAACCAACAACAAGGACTGGACGGACGAACTAAACACGGTCTGGACTTGGTCAGTTTAATAAAAAAGCTAATCATGGGTTTTCAATTACTCCAATGATTCACTTGTTCACATTAGGAAAAAAGAAAGCCCAGCATTGATTTATTTAGATTCTTAGCAGTAAACCATTAACTGATTGACTGTCACAGTGATTGTAAACTAATTTTCCATCTATTGTTTCAACTCCACACTTGAAGTAATTACTAGAAAGCACAAATGAGCAGAAACCCAAAGGAGACATCTGATTCCTGACTAAGCTGCTTGGGATTTAATCAGAAAGCCCACTGTGCTGTCACAGACTATCCAAATGTGAGAGGAGGAATTAAGAAGTAAAACACATCCGGCAGCTGCTTCATAGATCCATAGATCATCATATGGAGCAATAAAGGAAGGCCCAGATCAGAGGAACATGGTCGTAAGCTGCAGTGACGAAAGTGAGAGCAGAGCTCTTGGTTTCAGCACCCTGGTCAGCTCCACGACCGTCCAAAAGCAGGAGGAGAAACCAGCTCATGAAGCCAGAGCAGCTCCTCCACAGTCACCGATCAGTTGGATCTGTCCCCCTGGACAGAAAACTACAAACCTGGCTCCCTGAATCCGTACAACAAGGCAAAGAATGAAATCCTGCAGCCCAGGATTTATCCAACTCAATTAAAGGACAGGAGGGAATTATGAAAGCAGAGTAGCAGAGGAGCCACTGCTGAAAGGCAGCAGGATGCGCTTTAGGGCATTTAGAGCTTATCAAGTGGAAGACGAGCCTCGCGCCCATTAGGCTGCTCTCACTTCAGCACTGAACTACATGCTAATGTCTGTGGAATAAATACACGTTCGATTCAGCATCTACTGAAGGCAAGATGGAAAACGGGTTGCCATAGAAACCACCTGAATGACAGACCCCAGGCTTCTGCTGCATTAAAAGATGTTTTCCAGTGATGTGTGATTATTTCACCATCATGTGATGACGAGGCGACCTGCATTCATCCAGTCTCCCTCTAATTAAAAACACCTGCTCCAGTTGCTGCTCTGCTCCCACAATCCTTTTCGCCTTTCACTTTCCCTTCAACCTGCACAGCGGAGCCGAGCGGCTCAGACCACAGATGCTCTGCGAACGTTTTCTTTTATCCCAAATCTCAGTACACACGCGCCCCCTATTATCTGTTGAAATCATGACTCCTGGGTGTCGCCACGTAAACAGCAGCACATGTATTATCGGCATTCAGTGAGGTTTGCAGCGGAATGTGGGCTCACCTGAGCTGAAATGGGAGCTGAGGGCAAAGCCGGGGCTGATGAAGGCTGAAGAAAGCAGAAGCAGGAGCATCTTCGTTGGAATAAAGACAAGAAGAGCGAGAACGCAGAGTCACAACTAGGCAACGCTAGTTCTGGAGCGCGGCTTCATCGCTCCTTTCCGAACCGGCCTCTGGTGAATTCTCAGCGCTCAACGCTCGTGCATTCCTCCCGCGCCGGTGCGTTGGGACGGATGCTGACAGCCACGCACGCGTCCGCTTTCAAGGCGCCTCGGGCCCAGCGTGGTTCGCGGAGTCTTCTGGGTCCGTCCACGGATAAGGAGGCGGTCGACCTGGCGTGATTTCCTTTTCCTGACTGCAGCAAAAAGCGCGGCTTCGTCCGGTACCTGGACGCACAGTCACATCACCCGAACACTCCGATCCATCAGAATCAGACACGTGACACCTCTGCGCTGGAACAAAAACGCGTCAACCGACCGTTTTTCTGCGCGAGCCGGTGGCAGCTGTCCGAGGTGCTGACAGCGAGAGCGCCATCTTGCTCTCCAATGCGCCCACATAGAATTTACAGAGCGCTTTTTGCGCTGCGTCTGCAGGGGGAGGGCGCAGGAGGCGCTGATTGGCTGCTGCCGCGCACGTTCGGCGCTCAGGTGGAGGTGGAGGAAGGATCTATTTCAGCAGCGTTTCTATTTCTACTCGTAAGAGCCGGAGAGCCTGCAGCTGCCTCATCCTCACCTGCATGGACCCATAGAAAAACAAGCCCCCGGCGGTGATGTAACACGCAGCAGGACTGGCCTAATCCCACTGTTCCTTCATGCTGCATCACATTCACCCTCACTGGATTCCTGCCTTTGCCTCTGCCTCTTACAGGCTTTACTATGATTGTAATCCCTCGCCCACGCTGAGCCTCAGAAAAATGTGGCTGCCAAAAAAGGAGAAAAAGATCTGTCCAAGGACGAATCCAGGCTTTTGTCAGATCCTCCGTCATTTCTTTTGTGCTCTTTGTTGCCTGGATGAGTGGTTACGTAAGGTCTTCATTATTAATAGACATATAGACTGAATGATTTTACATGTGTCTTAAAGTGGCTGCCAACTTCACAGACGTTCAAAGAATGTACAAATGTAACAATGATAATCAGGAGTGATGCTGCTCCAGCAGCAGGAGAGACCTGAATGTATGAAAGCTCCTCTTCAGAAGCACGTAGACGTCCAGCGCTCCGTGGCCTGTTCCCGTCCTGCAGGTCCAGACCTCAAACTCTCAGGCTCAGCTTCAGCATCTGTGAGTCTGAGCTGCTGGATGAAGCAGCGTCACAGAGGATCAAGCTGATCCAGCTTCATGTTTCACATTCAGGTTCTCATTTTGGGACTCTTGACTTCTCTGACTAGAACATTGCTAACTCTTTAGTCTTCACTTCCTCCTCCTCCTCCTCCTCCACTTGTTTCACTGTCTCGTCACGTCAGATGCTGCTCTGATACACTGTGTTGCATGTCGCCTGTTTCCGTGGTAACAGAAGGATGGATTTCTGAGCAGAGGAGATGGAGTGTTTCTGTGTCACACCTCACATCAAGTGCGACATTAACGACAGTATGCGCTGTTGTTCCTTCATGTTTCTCTGCAGATCAGATGACGCTGCACGTTTTTCATGTCTGTTATCAGCTTCATACGGATCAAAGCTGCGACTCGATTCTTTCAGACTGGTACATGTACTTGTACTTGTACTGCAGTGTTGAGCCTGTCCGTCTCTGTCCTCCCCCCACAGGTCAGACTCGTCCTCTGGGTGATGATAGGACTCCAGCCCGTTGGCAGGTCCCTGCGGCGCCTCCATCCCTCTGTATCCAGGCAGCTCTGTGGGGCTCGTCACAACCCGTCTGGGGCTCGGATCCACTTCACTTACTCCATAAGCCTAGGACTGAGAGAATTCAGTGATAGTCTGACTTTATGACCATGCTGAGTTTGATGGTTCCTGGGAGTCCGACATTTAAAATTCAGGTCAAAGGGCAAACTGTTACGTTAGCAGAAAATCATCACTGATGAAATAAAAGCTTTGTGTAGTTTAGCATTAATCAGATTTTGTGACTTCAGGCTCCACATTTTTTCATTTATTGTTCAATATATTTCCGATATAATTGGAACTTTAGAAACTGACAGTGCATGAGCTGAGGCGGCAGCAGTCAGCTGAGAAGCAGTACATCTGCAGAGGAGGGAACAGAGATCAGAGCCAGTGAGGACGAACAGGGAGGAAGCAGGCGACGCATCAGCGTGTGCTCATGTTCTGATCCACCGCAGGACTGGACGTCGCTTCAATTGTCTCAGTCCTAATGGGATTTTCTTCATGCTTGTTCAGGGCGAAGCAGAGGTTTTTACTGTCTGATCAGTCAGAGCCACAAAGGAGAATATTGAAGCTTCAGATCAATAGTTGTTCTGCTGGAAGGCTTCTCTGACCCAACGAAATGCAGCTCGATAAACTGTCCTGAACAGAGACGGAAGCTGCAGCAGAGGCGGCTTCTCCTGAAGCAGAGAGGAGCCAAGCAGTCATTGGATGTGATGATGCTTTCACTGGCAGCGGGAGCGAAGCGGCCACGTCTGAGTCAGGAGACCACTAGCAGCCAGATGCTCTTATGTTATTTAAAGCCCAGGACGGAGCACAGCTCACTTATATAACTGCTCACCTGGCTGCTGCAGGGAGGCGAGTTCATCACATCTGAGGTGTCGCGTCACTAACCATGGTTTCAGTCTGGGACGGCCCAGGTTCAGCTACAGATCAGAAGAGGACAGGGTTTCACCATGGCCGGCCCCCCGGGCCCGCCTGGAGAAACGGCTAGTTGTGTCTGGAGGCCACACAGACACGGGACTCAGCCTGGTAGTGCTGGGAGTAGGTAACCACTACCAGAAAGGAAGCACGGCCACAGTCGTTTTGTTAATGCAGTGTCAGCAATTATAAATCTATTTCCTGCAGCGCTGCAGAAACATCCCTGACAAACTGTGGACGTGCCAAACATGATAACGAATCTTCATGGAGCTCATTAACAGGCCCATAGGGGTTTGTCCCAGCACATCTGGAGCCGCGTCTGCTGCAGCAGGAGCCAAGGCCTTAATGGAGGACGGCTCCGGCAGTGGGGAGCCAGACGGGTCAAGGTCAGTGGAGGCTCATCCTTCCTGTAAGAGCCTGAGACTGGGGGTCGACTGCTGCAGGAAACCTGGAGCTCGGACGCACTCACAAACCCAACACAGCAGGATTTCAGTATTTAGACCTGCTTCATGTGATGTCAGACTTCACCGTTCAGTGCTCCAACGTCTTGCTCTTCTGCTGTGAGGCTTAAATTGCCTTGTTTGATCTGCAGCGCGTCGTCATAATCCCTGAGAACACATTCATCTTGATATCAGGGTTCTTGAAGTGTAAATGGGGGAAGAGACGCTGAATGATGCAACGAGCAGCAGCAGCTCAGCAACACTTTGCTGCTGTTGAGAAACTTCCTGTGGTTGTTGGGCTCCACAGACTCTTCCATTTACCGACAGATGTGTCCCAAACACCACAACCTCATGACTAACTGCTGAGTCAGCAACCTCATCTTCCTGAGACTCCTCTGAGTCTGATGAGCTCAGTCTGCTCACATGGGCCTTTGGGCCTCAGGTGGAGGAGGTGGATGTGGGAGTGGGCGCCTCCGTCACCGATCGGCCACCAGAGTGAGTCATGCAGTGTGACCTCACTTCAGCAGATCAGAGCAAAGACACAGCCTCTGACCTGTAGACATGTGTTTGATTTTAGCTGACCTCAGTGAGAAACCTGGATCTACAACATAAACACTCATTTTCCAGCATATCATAACTAATAACGGCCGTTATTGAATGATGACAGATGACACGTGACTGGACACTGTTGCACTGACACGTTGTCACCACTAGGGGGCAGCAGTGCCCTCTGCTTCCTAACCACAGCCTGCTCGTCATTGTCTGTGTAAATGCATCTGTACTGACTGCAGGCTTTCACCTCTGACACCTGCGTGTCCCAGAGCTGCTTCCACTCTATTGGATTCATGTTGTCTGTGCTGCGCCATGGTTGTGATTGGATGGGAGCTGGGTTGTGTTTTGTCCTGGTTCGGACCCTGTCCTGGTTCTGGCCTGCTCCGTGTTCCGGATACAGGAAAACCCGTTAATATCTGGTTTCCCTTTGCCTTGTGTCCAGCTCACAGGCATAAAGGCCTATAAAGAAGACAGATGTGCGTTCTTAACCTCTGCAGAGTTCGCACAAACAAAGGCCTTTCAATAAAACATCAGCGAGCGAACAGTTAATCAAAGCATGACCCAAAAACAAGGATTTGCAGCAGGATCCGTGCGATAAGGTGTCGCTGGAGTCACAGCCACGTCTTGCTGATGGGCTGAGCTGCTGGCAGCCGTCCAGCTCAGGTGACCTGTGGCGAGACCTCTGTCTCAGCATCAGTTTATCTCTCTGCAGCAGCTCAATTAGCTCTTCCTCCATTTTTCCTCTTGAAAACACTGCAGCTGCGGAGAAAGCTGATCTGCTGGGCTCATGTTTGCAGTTGGTCTGGCTATAAATAAAGTATAAGCTGTCAATAGAAGCTGCAGGCGTGAAATTGGCTCCATGAGTTGTGCTCTGCACAGATGAATTTTTCATTGTGCTCCAAAAAGAGAAGTCGGACGCCTGCGTTGTGATGCATCTGCTGCTGATCCTGCAGTTTCACAGCCTGAAATGAGCCGTCATCACGTCCAAGCAGCCTCTGAACTACAGGAGCTGGGGTCCTCTTCTCAGGTGGAGGCAGTGAGTGCAGATAAACAGGGATGTGTTCACGGCAACAGAGGAATGTGGGTTTGTTTTTCACTGAGATGATGATGAGCATCAGACCTTTTCTCCTCTCACCAACCAAACATTAGTCCAGAAGATGGATGTGCTGCATGCGACCGATTCTAACAGGAGGAAGAGGCTGTTTCACTTCTAGTGGTGAATGTGACAGAAACCCCACCATTAACATTATGTTAGATTTGGTTCTAGTTCCGTCCTGATGGTTCTCATGCTTTTACCTGCTTCTCTGACAGTTTAACTCTCCAGGTGGGACTGATGATGGATCGTGTCCGTGCATGATCGGCAGCTGCTGAGCTTCATGATCTGCTGCAGCAGAAAGTCAAATAAAGATGCGTGAACATGCGGCAGAGCTCGACCTAAACCTCCGGTTTCCACACGGAGCCGACTGACGGATGAATGAGCTCGTCTCGGGCCGTGTTTGCTTTGGAGCTCTGCCATCGTCAATGATTAAGGAAACATTTATCCAACAAACAGTCTCTAGAGCTCATTTCTGTTTCCCCACGTACAGAACAAGAACAAGAGTTTGGTGGAGCTTCGCTCAAAGGTTTTACACATGAGAGAAGCAGCCGGGGACTCGTCACCTCCTACCAGCTGCTCCAGCTTGTGTTTCTGTTGCTGCTTCGTGCAGGTCAAACGATTTTCATCATATAAGTCCCTGTTCTCTCCATGTTTTATAAGTTCTCCTGTTCTCCTCTGTGCTCGCTCATCCTCTCTCTCTCTCTCCGTTTTCATCTATTTCCTGCCTCCCTCCTCCCTCCTCCCTCTGGTTCCACTCCCCTCTCCCTCATTCCTGCCCTCTCTCCCTCCCTGCTCATTTGTTGCAGTGATGAACCGCCTCCTCGTCTCCTCAGCGGGTGTCCAGCACACATGTCCGGGTCCCTGTAGGCGCTCGGAGCGGAGGTCCGGCTGTTGGAGGTGGCGGGCCGCTGTCAGACCTGCATGCGAAGGTTGGACCTCAGGTAAGAAGCCCATCGACTCCGCCTGAACCTTCATCTCATTTCATCCTCACTTCACAGGCTAGTTTGCTTTACTTCAGCTTCACTCTTTGGGGAAAAAAAGAGAGAAACACACTTTACTGAATGTCTCATCACAACCAACAATCATCGCTTCACAGACAAGTGGAAACTGTAAAATGAAGTTGTTCATTGCTGACTCGTTATTTCCTGGACGCAGCTGTTACCTCCGTTAGAGCCGCTGATGCCCTCATGTGGAGCAGTGGCACGTTATGCTAGCGTCTCAGCTGCAGAGGACTCGATGAATTATTAAGAGGACCCGGTGAAGCCCCGCGGAGCGACGGCCTCTCGCCACCGGCTGCATCTCGCCCTTCATCAGAAACAGCCTGAGACTCTGATCTTCAGACTGTGCAGAAGAGGACGCCACCAGTCGGCCCAAAACGGACGGAGGACTTAATGAAACACCTCTGAAGTGAGAGCAGCGTCACTCTCACCTCCAGAGTCTGGAGCAAAGGGAATATGTGAGAATGAGACTCGGTCGTTTGACCCGCTCCCTGAGGAAATAATGACAGCATAGAATCACATGGTGCTGCATTAAACTGGCGTAAGGTTTGGGAGGAAAGAACCGACCCAGCACGAGTGAGAACAATCAGGAGAACAAGTCCCGACCCACAGGATGTGGCCTTTAATTTATGGCCACACAAGTCTCGATGCCAGAAACGCTGGCAGCAAAGAGTCCGATAAGGAGCCGTTATCAGGACTCGTGTCACATCAGTTACACTAATGCTGATCTGGGGTCTGCGCTATGGCTTCACTCTGCTCTGCGTTGTTTAATATAAACTGTTCTGGAACACTGAATCATAGTCCACCGATCGCTCACGTCAGACGCTGAATGTAAAGTCTGCCCAGAATCTTTTAGATCCGTGCTGTTGCTGCTCCAGCTCATAAATGTGGCCGTCACACAGAAAGCCTTGATGCTGGTAGTTAACTGTCAGCGACCACCAGGCCAGTCCCGCTGCACTGACTCGGCTCCAGGATCATGTTTTTGTTGGCCGAGCATCGGCCTGTCGCTGAAAGCTTGAGATAACGCCATCCAAACACGGCTTCATGGATGAGTGGACGCAGACGGAGAAAAACAGGAAGGACGTGGTCCAGGTGAAAGGTTGGAAGGTGCTGCTGCAGAGGCGGGCGTCGAGCGCAGGCCCGGCCCATCTGCTGCTCCTCACTGCCAGTTTAATTGAGTCTGGAGTTTGAAGAAGGCAGCGCTCGCCTCATCGGATGAAACCTGAGCGCGTCTTCCATCACTGACGCTGTGGCCACAGCTGCGACGGCGTAGGTACTGATGAGGCGGGCGCTGCTGAATCCACCAGTCCTTTCTTTTTCATCAAACCAACCATCAGTTCTCTCGCTTTCTCTCCAACCGCAGACGCCCTCTCTGTCCCTTCGTTCTCCAGGGGAAATGCTGAGGCCATGATCGAGTGGCCCAACGTGACGGAGTCGGGCCGCCGGGAGCTGGGCCTGAAACCCGAGGAGCTGCAGAAATCCAGATGCGTCCTGGGCTCCATCCCCGTGGTCTACTACAGCGTTCTGCTCTGCATCGGGGTACCAGGTACCGTTCCACCAGAACCACCAGCTACTGTGTGTCACTTCATTAGCTGCATCCGTCCTGACAGTCGATAGCTAAACTGAGCTCCAGTATGATCGCGGTATTAAAGTCTATTTATAAGAGAAGTGGGAACAGCACAGATCGATAGAGCCGAGAATCAGACCAAGCCTGTGCTGCGCAGCTGCACTCAGGCGTCAGCAGCTGATCTGCGGCTCCATCAGAACGCGTGGCCCACAGCTCCTCTCCGCATTCGGCAGCTTTAGCCTCGTCGCTGAGCATGATTTCCATTGGAGCAACCGGCCTCTGCTCTGTGTCCCGTCAGTGAACGTCCTGACGGCGGTGGCCTTGTCCAGACTGGCCTGTCGCACCAAGAGGGCTCTGTACTACTACCTGCTGGCAGTGACGGCCTCCGACATCCTGTCCCAGCTCTTCATCATCTTTGTGGGTTTCCTGCTGGAGACGGCGGTCTTCCACCGCGAGGTGCCGGCGCTGCTGCTGCACTGCGTCAGCGCCGCCGAGTTCGCCGCCAACCACGCCTCCATCTGGTCCACGGTGCCGCTCACGGTGGACCGCTACGTGGCGCTGTGCCACCCCCTGCTCCATCGCCAGATCAGCTACCCGGCCCGGGCCAGGAGGATCATCCTGGCGGTGCTGGCTCTGTCCTTGGTTTCGGGCGTGCCCTTCTTCTGGTGGTCGGACATGTGGAGGAACAGCCACCCGCCCACGGCGCTGGACACCGCCCTCGTGTGGACCCACGTGACCATCATCTACTTCCTTCCCTGCAGCATCTTCCTGGTGCTGAACTCGCTGATCATCCGCACGCTGCGGCGGAGGCAGAGGCAGCAGCCGTGCCAGGAGGAGCCCGGGCCCCAGCCGGCGCCGGCCCGGCGCCTGGGGAAGACCACGGCCATGCTGCTGGCCATCACCTCCGCCTTCTCGGTGCTGTGGGCTCCCAGAACCGTGGTGGTCATCTACCACCTGTACGCGGCGTCGGTCCACAGCGACTGGCGCGTCCACCTGGCCTACGACCTGTCCAACATGCTGGCCATGCTCAACACGGCCGTCAACTTCTTCCTCTACTGCTTCGTCAGTAAGGCGTTCCGCAGCTCGGTGCGCGACATCGTGCTGCTCCGCGGGGGGCCGCTGTTCCCACGCAGCGCGCCGCCACAGCCGCACGCGCCCAACAACGCCTCCATCTCCTCCCTGTACAGCGGGAGCAACAAGCGCTCACACCGCGAGTGGAGGCCCGGAAAACCGTCCTGACCTTTGGGACCTGGGCCCAATTGGACCCCGACAATGGGGAACCTGACCCCGAGTCCAGGGATCCAGACCTCGACCCCGGGGACCCTGACACTGACTACAGGGACCCTGACTCTGAGTCCAGGGATCCAGACCTCGACCCCAGGGATCCAGGCCTTAACCCCGAGGACCCTGACACTGACTATAGGGACCCTGACCCTGACCCTGACCCCGACTTCAGGGATCCAGACCTCGACCTCGAGAACCCTGACACTGACTACAGGGACCCTGACCCTGACCCTGACCCTGAGTCCAGGGATCCAGACCTCGACCCCGTGGACCCTGACACTGACTACATGGACCCTGACCCTGAGTCCAGGGATTCAGACCTCGACCCCGGGGACCCTGACACTGACTACATGGACCCTGACCCCAGGGATCCAGACCTCGACCCCGGGGACCCTGACACTGACTACAGGGACCCTGAGTCCAGGAATTCAGACCTCGACCCCGGGGACCCTGACACTGACTACAGGGACCCTGAGTCCAGGGATCCAGACCTCGACCTCGAGGACCCTGACACTGACTACATGGACCCTGAGTCCAGGGATCCAGACCTCGACCCCAGGGACCCTGACACTGACTACATGGACACTGACTCTGAGTCCAGGGATCCAGACCTCGACCCCAGGGACCCTGACACTGACTACATGGACCCTGACCCTGAGTCCAGGGATTCAGACCTCGACCCCGGGGACCCTGACACTGACTACATGGACCCTGACCCTGAGTCCAGGGATTCAGACCTCGACCCCGGGGACCCTGACACTGACTACATGGACCCTGACCCCAGGGATCCAGACCTCGACCCCGGGGACCCTGACACTGACTACAGGGACACTGACTCTGAGTCCAGGGATCCAGACCTCGACCCCGGGGACCCTGACACTGACTACAGGGACCCTGAGTCCAGGGATTCAGACCTCGACCCCGGGGACCCTGACACTGACTACAGGGACCCTGAGTCCAGGGATCCAGACCTCGACCTCGAGGACCCTGACACTGACTACATGGACCCTGAGTCCAGGGATTCAGACCTCGACCCCGGGGACCCTGACACTGACTACAGGGACCCTGACTCTGAGTCCAGGGATCCAGACCTCGACCCCAGGGATCCAGACCTCGACCCCGGGGACCCTGACACTGACTACAGGGACCCTGAGTCCAGGGATCCAGACCTCGACCTCGAGGACCCTGACACTGACTACAGGGACCCTGACCCGACCAGCTAAGACCACTGTGTCGCTTTGGGTGTCTATATAAGTAAAAATAAGCGTATTTATTTTTCTTTTATGATAAAAACTAAATTAAAGAAGTTTGTTCTTCGTGATTGTTTTCCCATTTTGGCTTTAATGATTTTTTTTATTAAAATGTTTAGTGAATAAATCAGCAGACAGGAATGTTTGGAAGCTGCTGAGGGACATCCATTCATCCAGCTCCTTTATGCTGTGTCTCCTCCTGACTTCCAGGATACAATCAGCGACTGCGTGCACCTAGACGCAGAGCAGCGGCTCAGATGGAGCTTTAAATGTGAGCGTGTTCGCAGGGTCTGCCTAAACAAACTACACACACTCGCATGCATGTGCAGACACACTGCTAGAACATCGGTTTCATACGGAGGTCGGTTTACTGATGCCTTGGCTCAGTGGGGACTCGAACTAGCAGCTGGGGCCTCATCCTGAGTCGACTGGAGTCAGGACCGTGACTCCAACTGGACAAGTGTGAACTGAACTGACGTGTGGACTTCATGTGGTCTTACTTTGGCGTTCAGTCCGTTACCTAGCAACCATGTTTGCAGGAAAAACCCAGAAAACTGGAATAAGACATCAGCTTCACATTCACCTACACTTTCAGCTCTGACAAAGGAGGAGCCAGCGTTGATGTCAGCAGCTGTTTACAGGGAGCTTTAAGCTTGTGTTAGAGGTTCTGTGTCATACAAGGGTTTAGCTTCTAAAGCTTCCCATCAAAACCTCCCTCCTGCTGATCGCCCTCGCGTTTTTACCCTCTCAGGAAGAGTGCGGTCCTGATCCCACGCTGCGTTCTGAGAGTCGGGCCACAGATGTTTCTCAGAAGGAGCCGCCTGGTGCCGGACCGTGGCTTCCTGCAGAGCACAGAGACATAATCTGATGCTAAGAAGTGGGAGCAGGCTTTGCTAAGATCTAATGGAACTGTGCCACAGCCTTGAGTCCTCATAGAGGAGCGAAGCCTGGCTGCTCAGCAGGAGTCCTGATGTCCTATCACATGCAGGAAGCAAGAATGTTCAGACCAACGTACTGTATGTGGCTGGTTCATAGGTGTAGCCTCTATCTGCCCCTTAGCCACTGCTGACGACAGAGGGACGGCATGACGCGCTGCCACACAAATGATGTCAAGGATGTAATGCGATGCAGATGGTTTTCATCTATAAACAATTAGGATCTTGGCTTCCTAGCGTTTAGCGTAGCATAGCGAGAAAACCCTGTGTGACTCCACTCCTTTAAGTAGCATCCCATGTCACCTGCCATTGACTCCGCCCACATATGGAGAGACAACAATAATAAGGCAGCATAGTAAGCTAATATTGGCTCCTACAAAAGGTGATGGCGACGGTTCAACCAGAAAACACATTTGTGGTTAATGCGTTCTTTAGAATCTGCTCCATCACAGTCTCGTCCGTGTGTATTTTGTGTGAATTTGTTTCTAAAATTTATTGAGGGAACTTTTTAGCAAATTGGTTTAAGTACATTTCTGCTCAAGAAAACTAAGGGTCCTGATTTATGAGTGACTGGTTTAGACCTTTAACTGCAGATCTTCAGTCCTCACCTGCAGTGTGTCACACCTCAGGAGGATCCAGCTGTGTTCTGTGCCCAGAGCAGGTCAAAGGTTACAGAGCATGTGGAGCTAAAACAGAGCCAACGACATGAAGACCAAACAAAGGAGCCGTCCACTCTGTGACATCAGCCACAGGGAAATGAAGCAGGGAAAATCAGCTGTTGAGCAACGAGAGAGAGTGGGAGTGTGGAGGAGCAGGGAAGCGTCTCTGGGCAATCATTGACCGAACCGGAGTCAGGATGTGATCACGGGCTGCAGAGCCACGCGTGCGCCAAATGTATGCGCTTTAGTTTTAATTTACACACTTTGGTGATGGATGGATGGATTTCCCACTGTTCATTTTAAGTGTTTGCTGTGTGGATGATGTCATGAGTATTTCAGTATTTATATGAAGAAGAACAATTAAAAATGAAGTTGATTCATGAATGAACCAGTGGTTCATGTTCGCTCCACATCGTTGTGTCCTCGCGTTGTTGCTACTCGTCCACCAATGACTTACGCTGGGCGTTGTAGTATTTTTATCAGTAAATCAGTTTGTAGTATTTTTATCAGTAAATCAGTTTGTAGTATTTTCACAGGTCACCAAAACTAAAAGGGTGGAAAAAAACAGCTCTAACAAGTCTAAGCTACAGTCATTTCAATGGGCCATAATAGTGTCAATGTGTTTTATATCACACTGCAGAACATTTAAACACTTTATGTTACGACCTTCAGCACAATAAAGGAAGCACAGCTGGAGCAGACCAGGACGCAGGGAGCCCCCAAACACTCCTTCAACGTAGATGTCGAAATGAATCCAGGACTGAAGGCCTAAACACAAAGCAGGAGCTGAGGGAGAAGCTGTGGAGCTACAGAGGAAGAGCTCGGCTACAAACACAATGCACGTCTTCCATTTATCACATGGCACAAAGACGCAGCCCAAACAGAAGCCCTCACGGCTCATACATACAGCAGCTAACACTTAGCAAAGCACAGCGAACACATGGGCGCACACAGGGTCTGACTGCAGCCAGATAAACGAGGTCCAACAAGCCTCTCCTTCCCACGTGCACCTTCCCATGTCCTCATGAATGAGCAACTATGGCACAGCTGGGTTAAAATCGACACATAGCTCGACACCGTTTAACAGTCAGAACAACGACATCCGCTGGTTGTGTGTGAGAACTGCATCAGAGCGAACTGACCATCAAAGCCTCGCTGATACGTGATTGCTCAGGATCTCAGTCTATGCTTTATTTGAAATAAAAGTTATTTAATTAAAGATGTGTATTTGTGTTTCTCTGTGGATAATAATATATGAGTAGCTTTGATGTGGTAAATATGATTGAAAAGATGGACGCCGTGTCGAGCAGGAGGTCTGGAGTTGGACATCTCTACCGCGCCTCTGTCTGGTCCCTGCCTGTGCCTTCGCTGGGGTTTTGGAGAACTGGTTTCGACCACTGTCCGTTCCACCTTTCTCTTCCTGACGTTTTTGTCCCGTCGCTATTGAAAGAACTTGGCTTTTAAGTCCTGCCTTGTGCTGTGCATGCGGGTCCTACGTCTCTTCGCTTCCGCTCAGTTCATGACACAGGTCAAACTGCTGATGCTCAGTGTCTACAGCATTTCACTGATGACTTAATTACACTTGTTTGATTGTTTAGTAATTAGACACACACTTCCTCTGAATCCTTTCGAAAGAAAAGCACCAATCTATATTTTTAGCCTAAATAGCACTAATTCTGCTTTTGACTGGTTATGTATGAGTACTTTACAATGTAGAAATTATTGGTATGCCTTTCTTCCAAATCCTTTCAAAATAAAAGCACACATTTAATTAATTCACTTTCAAAGCAAAATTTCAGTTTCTGACTGATTAATTACAAAAGGTCCATGACACCATTTAAACTTTAGCAGTTAAGCACACACTCCCTCCACATCCCTTCAAAATAAAAGCATGAGTCTGAATCATTAGCAAATTTTCAACCTCCGTAATGGAAATTTCATTTATGTGAAGGTATTCTATATTGCGATAGAACTTTGATATTTGTTCAATGTGTTATGAAACATTGCATTCAACATAAAATGATCAAATGTATGAACACCCTGTTCTTTGTATGTTACAATTTCCACCGAGCTGAATGACTATGAAACTGTTTAGACAGATAAGAAGTCACATTTTGACTCCCTAGCAACAATAGCGATATTAAGGGAGTCACAGACAGAGAGAGATGTTTGAACTACACTCTCGCAGGGCAACTGCACTGTTTTTATGTACTTCTCTTCTTGCAAGAATTAAACACAGAAAGACAACTTTGATTGACTCTTTTATTGATTTATCAGTTCCCAACATTTTTTGCTTCTACAATTGTTCCAGATCCAGATCCAGATATCTTAAAAGCTGAGAATTCTTTCACTCTTATCTCTTATCCAAGTACAGTAGCTCCTGGCATACTGTAACTGTTTATGGTGTGTGATGAACTTCTTCTCATGACATGGTTAGACGCTGAGCAACCATAACAATCAGCACGGCTGTTGACAGAATGAGAAGCAAATTATCATTACCTGGTTGCAATGTAGGTATTTGATCTTTCAGGAGGAGGTATTAAGGTCTATAGCTTTGTCAAAGCCCTGCCCACCTTCGGTCAGTGATTGTTTGAATGTGATGGCGTGGCTGGCTGCATTGGACAGATTTGCAGATTTTTGGAATATGACGGTAGGAAATCCCAATGTACCATTAGTTGCTGTAGGAACAGAGCAACACAACTAGATAAGAACATGGCTGACATACACAGTGTATGTGTGAATGTGTATCTCTGGCAGGTTATCTTACCATTGTAGCTCCCAGTGAGGAATCCTACTTGAAGGTTTAGTGCCCTAGGACATCTAGTTGGTAACATGGCATTGAATATGCACTGGATTCTGTTTCCTTTGACACTGCCATTCATAGAGTTCATACCCAGCTACAAAACGAACACACTTTCGTGAGATTATATGTGGGTCATACGCTGGGTCATTTATATATGTATATATATATATAAAATGTGTGTGTGTGTTAAACCACTAGCACTT
This sequence comes from Betta splendens, assembly GCF_900634795.4. Taxonomy (NCBI): domain Eukaryota; kingdom Metazoa; phylum Chordata; class Actinopteri; order Anabantiformes; family Osphronemidae; genus Betta; species Betta splendens. The sequence goes on along the minus strand of NC_040898.2, from coordinate 15,559,357 downwards.
TATGAGATAAAAGACCTACAGGTGTCATATGCAGCACATTGCCAATAAGGTAAGCGACGAAGGACTGAACCACGCTGTTGTTGTTTGCACAAATGTAGGTTGTATCATTGTTTCCCTGCAAATAACCAGAAACATTTTATTGTTTACCCCAATGGCTTTCATATCAGACTTTTTGGTTATGTGATAGAACTTGACATACCACTGAGCCGGCAGTTGACAGAACGACAGCGATGTAGCCCGCTGAGCTTCCTGACAGCCCAAGCTGATAGTTTTGACCACTCAGCTGCTGGGAGTAAATAAAGTCACATGATCCACCTGTGGACGGGTCACATGAAGAGGGTTGAGACAAACACAGCTGTTGGGCCCCACAACCAGAGTTGAAGACACTTGTCTGCAGGGGGCATAAAAGAAAAAAGAATAGTATTAAATTTTAACTTGATTATTGTGTCCAATTTAACTGTTCTTTCTATCATGTACATCACTCACTGTAAAGGCCCCAACTGTGTTTAAGGCTTGTGTTGTAGAAGCTTGTGTTGTAGATGTAGGGTTTGAGTTCGTGGTGCTGTTTGATTGTGCCACCATGCGTATGGACTGTGCAGTTGCAGTGTTTACTGCTACTCCTGCCACAATCAGCACAGTGATGATGAGCCTGGTGTACATGCCTAGATCAGGTGGATAGTGACTGAGTTAGAAAACAGAACAGAACACTGCACCTGCAGTTAGATGTGTAGTAGCAGAGGCTGCATCCTGCGATATTTAAAAGTGAATAATAAAACAATTACCAATAACCTTACTGCATAATGAACTGCTTGCTTTCAACCCATATCTCTTTTAATATGTACTGTAGTATGTGGAACACATACATCAACACTGCAGCGTTGTCATCTAATCAAGCAGTTTGCTTAAAGGTTCAAAGCCCTGGGTGACGCGGCATTTTGACTAATGTTATTTATGTATGTCTGGTCTTGACAGATCTGATCTTTTGCATTGAGCTAATCCAGGAGATCAGTATCATATTAACTGTTTTTTAAGATCTACCGAAATATGAGTAATAAAAAATTTTTCACATATGTATTATTTATTTGAGCCAACCTGTAGATTTGTTCAGTTGAGTGGGTGAGATTCAATTGAAGCAGTTGGATGAGAAGATGTTTGTTCTTCTTGGTGCAGGCGTGGTTTTCAGGTGGACTTCCTCTGATGTCTCTAACAGAATTCTAGGTTCAAATTGACACCTGCTTAGGTCGTGTGCATATTTATGCATATAGAGGGAGGGAGGGTCAGTGTATTGGAGCCCAACACCTCCCCGACATTGTGGCGTAGGAGGAGCACTGCGTCTCAACCTACACGTTAAGGGTATTAACATATTATTAATACATAATCTGACATCTGTAATAAAGCAGCACCATATAAGATGCCAGTGGTCTAAAAAGGGTCAAACTACCGTCTTCAATTCAACTCAGTTTTATTTGTAAAGTACCAATTTATTTGAAGTCCTTATCTGTATAAGTAAGTTCAATTGATGACATGAATTCTGATTAATTCTGATCTACTCTGGACCAAACCCACTTCCTCCATGAGCGTAGCCTTCAGTTGAGTCTATTCCACACACCTGTGCTTCTCCTCTGCTTCCCTACATAAACTCACCCAGCCTGCCATTCTGTGCTGGGTCATTGTCTTCATCACGGATGCTGACGTTGATGGACATTTGTACTCATGTTAGTCACACGTTGCCAAGCTTGTAAGCCATGTTGGTGCACGATGCTCCTCTTGGGTTTGTTCTGTGCAGCCATTTCTGCTTTGCCATACTCGCTTTTGTTTATTTTGCTCATGCCTAGCCTTGTTTATGCTCATGTTAGTCACACATTGCTATGCTTATTCGACGTGCAGTGCCTCTCATTAATCATAACTGATGTTTTGCTATGTTCGCCCTTATTTTGCTCAGCCATGCTTAGTTTTGTTTAGCCATGCTCATGCTGTGCCTAGCTTTTTGTTTAGCAATGCTCATGCTGTGCCTAGCTTTTTGTTTAGCAATGCTCATGCTGTGCCTAGCTTTTTGTTTAGCAATGCTCATGCTGTGCCTAGCTTTTTGTTTAGCAATGCTCATGCTGTGCCTAGCTTTTTGTTTAGCAATGCTCATGCTGTGCTTAGCCTTTTGTCTAACCTTGCTAATGCCGTACCTAGCATTTTGTCTAGCCTTGCTCATGCCATGCCTGTGTTTCTTATTAGCTTTGTTTACCAATGCTCTTTTTTTGTCAAAGTCACCATTTTGTATGGCGGGAAGCGACACTGATGTTACGCAGTAATTTCTAAAATTTTGATGAGGCTGTAGTGTAAATATTTGAATGCTGTCTTGTAACAGTCTCTGTAAATAAATCTCTTAATAAATGATCGCCACCTGTTTTTTTGACAGTGCACTGCATTTCTCAGAAAAATGAGAAATGCAAAAAATATTTTTTCTCCACTTCTAGGCAAAACTTGCTTAATTTAAAACCGAAACTTCAATTCAAGATGGAGGCTGTAAGCTTTACGCTCCCAAGCAAGGCAAAAAATGCCCAAGTACGGGGTAACCACAGCAACAACTACCCAATCATGTCCAGTTTCCTGACAACGACCTCCCCCACTCTTCAGCTTCTAGTGTTAACCCAGTAAACGAACATAGCCGCCGTAAAGCTAAAATTCAATTCAATTTTATTTATATAGCGCCAAATCACAACAAAGTTATTTCAAGGCACTTTACAAAGTAAGGTTTAAAACACACACAACTAAACCCAACAAATCCCACATACAGCAAGCATTTAATTTGACAGCAACAGTGAAGAGGAAAAACTCCCTCTCTAACGAGGAAGAAACCTCCAACAGAACCAGACTGGATGTGGGCGGCCATCTGCCTCGACCGGTTGGGGTGAGAGGATAGAGAGATAGAAAAGCACAGCAACAGCAACAAGCAACAACAAGCAACAACAGAGCACAGGCAGGATGGTTGGATCCGCAGCTGCCCATCACAGACACCAAACTTTGACTCCAATGATACCTGTAGGTGAGGACAGAGAGTGAGAAAGAGTGGGGGGGGGGAAGCACAACTACTGGACAGAAAGAGACAAGGTTAGTTAAACATGGGACAATGATGGGAGGTTATGGGACAGAGGAGGTAGAAGGAAAAAGAGGAGCTCAGTGTATAAATTAAGTCCCCAAGCAGTCTATGTCTATTGCAGCTTAACTAAGAGATGGTTCCTGTGACTAACAATAATTGCCAGGGACCTGAACCATCTCTAACTATAAGCTTTATCAAAAAGGAAGGTTTTAAGCCTAATCTTAAAGGTGGAGAGTGTGTCAGCTTCTCAAACCTGAAGAGGGAGCTGGTTCCAGAGGAGAGGAGCTTGGTAGCTAAAAGCTCTGCCCCCTGTTCTACATTTAAACACTCTAGGAACCACAAGTAGCCTAGCGCTCTGAGAACGAAGTGTTCTGCTGGGAGCATAAGGAACTATAAGGTCTTTAAGATAAGAAGGAGCTTTATCATTGAGTACTTTGTATGTGAGTAGGAGAATTTTAAATTCGATCCTACATTTTACAGGCAGCCAGTGCAGAGAAGCTAATGTAGGAGAAATGTGATCTCTCTTTCTAAGTCCTGTCAGAACTCTGGCTGCAGCATTTTGAATGAGCTGTAGGCTTTTTAAGGAGCTGTTAGGACATCCTATGAGTAAGGAGTTACAGTAGTCCAGCCTAAAGGTAACAAATGCATGGATCAGTTTCTCTGCATCGCTCTGAGAGAGGATGCTTCTGATTTTAACTATATTTCTAAGGTGGAAGTAGGCGGTTCTGGAGATTTGTTTAATGTATGATGTAAAAGAGAGATCCTGGTCAAACATGACACCAAGGTTCCTCACAGTAGAATCTGAAGCTAATGTTATGCCATCCAGGGTGGCTATCTGACTCAATTGTGTCTCTCTCAGATTTTTAGGCCCAACAATAAGAATCTCGGTTTTATCTGAGTTTAGTTGAAGGAAGTTTTGGGACATCCAGGATTTGATGTCTTTTAAACAACCCTGAATTTTGACTAGTTGATCTGTTTTATTTGGTTCCAAGGACATGTATAGCTGAGTATCATCTGCGTAAAAATGAAAATTAATAGAATGCTTTCTAATAATCTCACCTAGAGGAGACATGTATAGGCTAAACAGAATTGGAACCAGCACAGAACCCTGTGGAACTCCATAGCTAATCCTTGTGCGTGTGGAGAATTTATCATTAACATGAACAAACTGAAATCTGTTCAACAAATAGGATTTAAACCATCCCAATGCTGTTCCATTAATCCCGATTCTATGTTCTAGTGTCTGTAATAGAATGTTATGATCAATTGTATCAAATGCAGCACTAAGATCTAACAGGACAAGGACAGAAACTAGACCATTGTCCGAAGCTAATAGAAGATCATTAGTGACTCTAACCAGAGCTGTTTCTGTGCTATGATGTTTTCTAAATCCTGACTGAAAATCTTCATACAGGTTATTCCCACTAAGGTGGTCAGATAATTGTTTAGCCACGATTTTTTTCCAGAATCTTGGAAATAAAGGGTGTAAATGCTTAGACATGCAGCAAACTGTGTTCTACAGTGTATAACTATTTACCATTTAGATCTACAATGAATCTTTGGTGAAAACTAGAGTGTTACCTTTCCAAAGAGCGCAAGCTTTAAGATTTTCTCTAAAAGGTTGAAGAACAGCTTTCATTTCAATCTAGCTATATTTCCTAATTCCCAGAAATTCCACATCACATTGTAAGAGGTTAAATGTTGCATTTGTTCGAAATAACTTTCTTATTTCAACAAAACCACCTCACATTGTGTTGACCCCAGAAACACTTCTAGACCCCAGATTTAAATCATTCGGGTTCTGTAGTTTCTCCAAGTGCAATGTCTGTAATCGGACGCAAGAATGAGCTCCAGCAGGACAACAAGGGCTGTTTGCATCCACTGTACAGTTTCAACACAGTATCAAAACAGTTTGTCAATGTGTCGAAACGCTTCATGATGCCTCATCTATCCATCACTAGGTCCAACAACCCTCTCTGAGCCAGCAAGAAGCACGGCAGAAGGGCCGTCACAGGTGAGTTAAATCAGCTAATGATCACGGTACAGGACAGGAATGGGCGTGGTCCATGCCAAGGGGCGTGGCTTGGCAGGAGATCTACAGAAAGTGGAGAGGACACTAACAAGTAGTGATGGCCAAGCTTCCGTGCTTTTCTGAAGCACGGAAGTTTGTATTGAAAAAAAGTTCATTACTCGAAGCTTTTCAGCACAGTATCTTTAGTGACACCTGGTGGCCAAACAATGAATTCCAGCTTTTAGTTATAGTAATGAGCTGTTTTATTATGGTTTCAAACTCAAGTTGACGCCTTCTTATTAATACCATTTGATATCAGCAACAAGGGGTTAAACCCTATTAAACACTGAGCAGCTGCTCGCAGGCAAACTTTAAGGTTAGCTGCTGTTTATCCATTATTTATCAACATTTATCCATATTATGAACCAGACCAGCGACAACACAGTTGTTATCTCTGCTCAGTTCGCCTTCAAAGCTCAGTCCATGGTTGATGATTAACCATTGGCCCTGATGCATCGCTGCAGGTCTGGTGGAGCGTGGTCTCCAGTGGAGTCCCAAAAGCAGAAATGCTCGAAATGGACTCATTGTGTGAAGACGTAAAGCTGCAGCGGTGGTTTCTTCAGAAGCTCATGGTTCCACAGCATTAGGTTAAAAAAGCTGCATTACTACTAAATGTCTTCCTGCTTTACCTCATGAGACCTGTCCCGCCTCGACTCTGATCCTCCTCTGATGAGGAGGAGCTGGAGCAGGCTCTGCTCGCTGTGCAGAACCAGGCCTCCTTGGACCAGACTGTCCTGGAGCAGCAGCAGACTGAGCTCCAGCAGCAGGTAGAAGCACATCAGTGGTAGGTTCATTAAGTGCTGCAGCTTTCCTGTTGTGGACATGCAGAGGTTGGATCCTGGCCAGGCCACTAGGGGGCAGCAGAGGAACACTTGTAGCTGAAGCATCACTGTTATACAGCTGAGAGCAACCTGTCCGACAACAAGTGTTTGTGTCATTATTCCTCCTGTTAAACAGGATATCTATGAAGCTGGATGCTAAATGCAGACCCTGTTCTTCCTGTGTTTGGCTCTTTGGAGCCGTCTGTGTACATTTCAGTGGGATCCTGAGCCGTTCCTCCACCAACACTGGTGAGTGTCCTGAACCTCTCAGCAGATGACTGTTATTTAACATTCTCAAGGATGCTGCAGCTAGAGGTTTTCACATTACAGCAGATTCCATCAGTTCCAGGAGAAGTTGATCCAGACCTCGCTCCATAATCCAGAACAGATCCATAACACTATCAGCATCACCACACCTCTCCCTATCCTCATCCTCCCTCTCACTCCCCCCTCACAAGTTATGAGAACCAGGACCTTATCAAGTTGCTTTGCACCATTTCTACCTGCTCCTCCTCCGTTACTGTACGCTGGGATTCTTTCCTAATTCCTCTCATACTCTAGATCTTTCCTCAAACACAGTTGTTTTTCCTATTTCATTCCAGCTTTTTGCCAGCTTTGTCTCTTTCCTAACATTTGCTTGTGTCTTTTTACTCAGTTAAACTTGAGAAACGATTAGTTCTTATTGCTTTCTTATATTATTGTTACCACAATGAGAAAAAAAAATAGACCCAGTAAGAATATTTTGTTTTCATGATTAGAAAACAAACCAAACATGATGTGGTTTGTTCTATTACATTTCTGTTCTATTACTTTTCTGCTCAAACCCCTTCTCAACCAGCGTTACTGGCTAAAGCTCCCTGGTGCGAACACGCAGGTGGTCCTACTTCTAATGGGACGTCGTCGACAGGCATCTGGAACTGTTTATGGTCAGAACATGGTACCACACACATTCATACACACTTTAATATATTCAAACTCCACACACAGCTCTAACTTTTCTAACAAGCATATGAATAAGTGGTTCACGGTAAATTTATCGATGGACGGATGGATCGATCTGGACGGACAGACAGATGGATGGATGGATGGATGGATGGATAGATGGATGGATGGATGGATGGATGGATGGATGGATGGATGGATGGATGGATCGATGGATCGATGGATCGATGGATCGATCCATCGATCCATCGATCCATCGATCCATCCATCCATCCATCCATCGATCCATCGATGGATCGATGGATCGATGGATCGATCCATCGATCCATCGATCCATCCATCCATCCATCCATCCATCCATCCATCCATCCATCCATCGATGGGTGGATTTTCCACTGTTCATTGTGTGTTCAAGTGTTTGCTGTGTGGATTATGTCATGAGTATTTCAGTATTTATATGAAGAAGAACAATTAAAAATAAAGTTGATTCATGAATGACCCAGTGGTTCATGTTCGCTCCACATCGTTGTGTCCTCGCGTTGTCTTGTACATTTTCCACCACACGGTGTCACTACTCGTCCACCAATGACTCACGCTGGACGTTGTAGTACTTTTATCGGTAAATCAGTTTGTCCGTCACGACGTTAATCAGACTGTTATGATCCAACTGATTAAACTGATGGGTCGTTAACAGACGCTGCGTCATGACACACACGTGGTAAACGGAGCGGACGCGTTGAGGCGTGCGCGTACGTGTGCGCGTAAAGGGAGCGAGAGGCGTCGGAGCGGCCACAAAGCGGAGACGCTCAGCACAGAACTGAGCGGCCGTTCATTTAACTATAAACGGACTGAGCTGAGACCAGTCGTACGACGTGACGTGACGTGATCGCTTGGGAGACTTTACTGTGGATGATTTCCCACCGGCTCATTTGGAGCAGGTGGATCCGGAACCGAGCAACAGCCGACGTCCAGGTAGAACTCAAACTCGCCTGGAAGCTGTAAAAGCCTGAAAGCGTGTGGTTCAGAAGCTCAGGTGGCGTCTTGTGCACTTTAAAGGCGCAGAACTCTGTTTTTGGTGGTTTTATGTCCGTCATTTGCTGTTGGAGGTGTAGAATGTTCCTAGAAAGCGGCTTTTGTCCGTGAGCGCAGGTGATTTACACGCGGGTTCCCCGAGGCTCCGTCTTCTGATTGTCCTGTTAGTTTGTAGTTACGCACGAAGGCTGGAAACTTGTTTGAAGCACTTTATTGAATTCTTTTGCTCCAACACATGAAAGAAACCGAACTTAATGATCTGCAGCGGAGAAAAGCAGCGTCATGGCCGTTGGTTTCTTTGCTGAAACAACCAACCAGCTTTATTATTAGACTGATTTGCTGCGTTAATGAATTTCTTGTTTCTTGCGTGTGGACTGAAATGTTGATGACGGTGTTAATAATAACAGCAGTCATAACTAAAGCGTCTCAGTAAACACGTTTAGGAACTAGTGTTTGAGCGGGTGACTTCACCGTGTAAACAAACCCTGTTTGACTTGAGTCAATGAGTAACGCGGCGCTGGGAACGTCCTGCAGCTTCGTGGCGTCGGCCCTGAATAACGTTAATTTGTGTCCTCCGAGCAAACACTGCGGAGGGTGAGGTTGTGTTGGAGCCGTGCGTGCGTGCGTGCGTGCGTGCGTGCGACTCACTGACCAATGCTGCTGTGATGGTGCGGGCTGTCTGTCTCACGCTGCCTGTGCTTTGGCCCAGGTTCTGACCGGGTCCGATGGCCAACGGCAGCACCCCCCAGGGCTGCGGCCCCAGCGTGGACTCGCTCTACTCCAACCTGTGCGACCTGAAGGCCGCGTGGGGCATCGTGCTGGAGGCGTTCGCGGCCGCCGGCCTCGTCTTCTCCGTGGTGCTCGTCCTCTCGCTGCTCGCCAGCCTCCCCTTCATGCACGGCCGGAACCGCCGGGGCTCAGTGCCGCTGCACGCCTTCCTGCTGCTCTTCACCGCCGGCCTCTTCTGCCTCACCTTCGCCTTCATCGTGGGGAAGGACTTCGCCACCTGTGCCTCGCGGCGGTTCCTCTTCGGGGTGCTGTTCGGCGGCTGCTTCAGCTGCCTCCTGATGCAGAGCGTGCGGGTGAACGTGCTGACCAGAACCGGCAGCGGCCCGCGGGCCTGGCGCCTGTGCCTGGGGGCGCTGGGGCTGTGGCTGGTGGAGGTCATCATCAACGCAGAATGGCTGATCGTCACGGTGGTGCGGCACCCTCAGGGGCCGCTCAACGCCACAGGGGCCGCTCCCTGCAACATCGCCAACGAGGACTTCGCCATGGCCCTGATCTACGTGATGACGCTCCTGCTGGCGGCGCTGGCGGCCAGCGTGGCGGCGCTGGCGGGCGGGCCCGGGCGCTGGAGGCGGGAGGGCGTGTGCATCCTCCTGGCCGGCCTGCTGTCGGTGGGCATCTGGGTGGCGTGGGTCGCCATGTACGTCTACGGGAACGGCGCCCGCGGGTCGCCCGCCTGGGACGACCCCACGCTGGCCGTCGCCCTGGTGGCCAACGCCTGGGCCTTCCTGCTCCTCTACTCCATTCCCCAACTGTGCTGTTTGAGCCGGGACGACGACCCCCAGGAGGCCCTCGGGGAAGTGTACCCGGAGCGGGCCGTGGGCTACGAGACGGTCCTGAAGGACCAGGGCTACCAGAACATGTTCATGGAAAACAAGGGCTTCTCCATGGACGAGCCCAACCAAGGTGCGTCTTCTCCTGGAGGCAGCGTTCAGGATTTAATAGGATTTTATGGCGCGTTTCCTGATCGATGACGTTACAGTCATCACAGTCTGAGTTGACTGGACTGGACGGGACACGGACCTGAAGTTAACACTCAGGAACGCTACACAGTTCAGTACATGTTCAGTGTTTATGCCGTGTCTTTATGACTCACAGCCGCTGCATCTGACTTCACTGGAAGCGTTTATTACAGCTTTGGCTCCAGCGTCACTCGGTGAATGTAGCTCCAGTGTCTGTTAATGTGTCCAGTATCTAACTGGGAGTGTTCTGTGTGGGAGCCTCCCTCTGACTCCCACCAGCAGCATCACACCCTGTGTTTGCTCCGTCTCCATGGCAACGGCAGCCTCCTCCAGACAGCAGTGTTTGCCGTTAGGAGCCACAGAGTGTGACGGCTGTTCCTGCAGGACGCGTCAGGGAGTGTGCAAAGATCACAGATAACAAAGGGTGCTTTCAAAGACTGGGGAACAAAGGATATTAGGAGGAAACGCACATCCGACGGGAAAGTCCCACAGGTCCAAATATAGACAGACATCAGTCAGAGTCTGTTTGTGTTCTCGTTTGATTTTTTTGTGAGGTTAATGACCAGAAGTGAGACGTGAATGAATCCCTGTGTAAAAGCTGCTGTGGTTTATTCTCCTGATGAGGGAGGAGTCCAACCTGTTGAATGTCTCCGTCAGGGTCCAAGCCGGTGTCTCCGTACAGCGGCTACACCGGGCAGCTGCGAGCTTCGGTCTACCAGCCCACGGAGCTGGCCATCATCACCAAAGCAGGTGGAAACGTGAGTACATGAACGCTGACGAGTCCTAAAGGTTTAATGAGTGCAGCGGCGTGTGACATGATAAGGAATTAGTCGGTTGGTGTCATGGGGCGGTTCATAGGTGAAGCTCTGTCATATCTACTCACAGCTCCACCTCCTGATAAGCTGGAGGACGCGCTCATAAACAGCTGGGCGTCATGGACCCTGAACGCCTCGCCGCTCATCCATCCCTGCTGTGTGCGTCCTCTAGGCTCCGCCCACACCTGTTACCTGAGCCCACGCTAACCGGCCCGGCCTCATCCTCAAACCTTTTCTCTCATGAAACACAAACCCGTTTTACCAAAAACACGAACAATGCGACAAACGTCTTCCGGTTTTTCGACTGAGCCTGTAACAGGAGACCAGCGCTGACTGCTGGTGTCTGCGTCGGCAGCTGACCTCTGCTGGTCCATGGACCAGCAGGGGTCAGCTGATCTCTGCTGGTCCGTGGATCAGCACAGATCTGCTGATCCATGGATCAGCACAGATCAGCTGCTCAGATCAGCTGATCTCTGCTGATCCATGGATCAGCACAGATCAGCTGCTCAGATCAGCTGATCTCTGCTGATCCATGGATCAGCTACTGTCTGTGCTTAGACCGTCGTGCTACCGTTACCGAGCGCTGTGGGCGTTGTGCTTAACTGATGGTTTGTTCCCTGTGGCCCGGCCCGGCCCAGCCCAGCGTGGACGCCTATGAAGTGAGCATCCCCAGAGCGAGCCTCGGCCCCTCAGCCCCCGGCGGGAGCAGCCCCCTGCAGCTGCAGGACGCGCCCTGGAAGGCCAACGGCAGCGGCGTAGGTCCCACGGCTCCACGCCTGCTCGCTCTCGCTTTCTGCATGTCCCGCTGTTCCCATGGCAACGTCTCCACAGGTTGACTGTGAATCATGCCTTTGTCTCGGGGCCTCATCGTTTACTTGGTCTGGTGCTGCTCTCTGCACTCCTTCCATCTTTATTCACCAACGTACAACAAATCACTGCAAAAAAACTTGGAAAAGCTGATTTCTGATTGAGCTGCTGAGTGTTTCCCTTCATTCTGTTCCTCCATTTTTCCGTCTTTCAGATCTGACTGCTGAGTGCGTGTCGTGTATCTCACGGTGGCTGTCGTTCATGGAGGGCAGCTCGTTTGTGCAGACACTACACTGTTTCGTGGGGAGGAGGAGGTTTCATCCGTCCTCCATGAATGAGCTGCAGCCGTGGACGGCAGCTGTCACACATTGATTCTGTGGTCTGTTCGTCTGCAGGGCAACGGTTTCCAGAGGACGACTCAGTGGTGAACGTCCTCCTCCACAGCCCCAAACTGCACTTCACGTCTTTCCTTTGCCACTTGCTGACTCTGCTGTAGTTTGTGGGAGGAGCCTCCTTGGACCGATGTCGCCCGAGCTCCGTGGCGTCCGGCGGTGCCGAGCTCGACCCGCTCGCTGGACTTGAAACCGGTGCAGGCAACACAGTGGTGATCCTCACAGGTGCCCTAAGACAGGATGAACAACCTGAAGCTGTTACCACCAGGAGCAGTGATGCCCTGAACACAACCCCCACACGTTTAAATACAGCAAAACAACTGAATTAGCATAAATGCCTTAAGGTATAATGTGATTTTACTGCATTTATGAATATATTTAACACTATTTATAGAGCTGCTGTATATTTATTTGACTTCATTTGTACCAATCAGACAATCAGACATGGTTACACTGTAGCAGACAACCAATCCGTGATCAGCATCTTTCACTAGCTCATCGTCTCACTTGCTTTAATAATTAAAAACAGACGATTGTTGTTCTGTGTCTATTTTTTGATAAATAATGATCTGTGACTTTGTGATTTTGGTGAGAAGTGTTTGTTTGCTTTTCCAAGCAACGTATCACTGCATCTCCTCGTGTATCATGTAGCTGACTGGACGTAACAGATCAACACTAATGATGATGCACAGCTTCTAATGAAAGAAGCTCAGACGTTTGTGTGCGTGTGTGGTTTTTCCTGGATCTTCTGGAAGTTGTCGACTGCTGTAGCTGTAACTTGACTCCGCTGAGGCAGCGCACAAACATAAGCTGATCATTAACCGACTTAAAGCATAAGAATGGCTTGGTTTTCCACTTAAGAGAAGAGCTTTCCAGTTCTGTGTGCTCCATAATGTGCAAAGCTCAGCGTTTCAGGAAGAAGGAAACAACAACCAGGAGCTGCTGAGAAGTGGTGTCACGAAGGACAAACACAGGAGCTCACGTCCTGAGCGGCGCTGCCTTCCATTCAGACCTGCTGTTGGTTCAGGTGGGACTGGGACCCTCTTACACACAGTCCTCCCTCATGTTTAGCTCCTTGTCTCTGCTGCTGTGATTCATGATAACCTGCCAGCTGAGGCCACGTGCTTTTTAGCACCGATTCCCAGCTTTGCATCCTAAACAGCAACCGAACTGCAAAGCTGCTGCTTCAGCCCAGATGAGACGTGACAGAGTGAAGCTTTGCCCACGTTATGTTGCTGTCTGCTGCAGTAACTACCTGGATCTGTCTGTTTGGTTTTGGCTCTTGACTCCATTCATCTTTTGTTTGTGACTTTGCAGCCATTTGCTGATTCACTGGTAAGATGAAAAACTTCCATGTCTTTCTAATTATTTATCCAGTGTAGAACTAGAATCTACAATGGGACGCTGCTGCTTATCTTTTCCAGATTGCGTTTCAGCCGTTCAATGAGCAGCTCAGCCTGTGAAAATATTGGATTTAATATATTGCAAATATTTAATCTTTCCAGTGGGAACAACTTTTAATAATACAACCTGCTGCTGAACTAATACTTATTTAAGGAACAAACTGAAAGTTTCGTGTTAGAAGTGATGATTGAAGCATTTCCTCGTTTTCCAGGAGAAGCTGTGAAGCTGTGGCACCAGGGGAAGGTGGGAGGTGATCTAACGGCGGATCAGCTTCCTGCTGACGCCGCAGCCATCGGAGACGGAGCACAAACACCCCGTTCGATCCAGCTGCAGTGAGGAACACGGTCCAAATGACAATTGAAGCTGCTGTGACCTGAGGACGCGGCATGGGTCTGGACAAACACAGCAGAAAGGGAAGACTCTCACTGACCTTTGACCTTTGAGGATACAATCATCCATCAATCACATAAACGTGGGACAGACATGTTGATGTTTTCATGACTAGTGCAGCTTTAACACTGAAATGCTAATGACCCCCAGTTCACCGGATCAGCTGGTCGGATGCCACACCTGAGTCCAATGATCTGGACCTTCGCGGCTCAATCAATGCGCCTCTGTCTGCGAACACATTTGCATTGAGGCAGCGCGTTGCTCACACCCCTCGCCTAGTTTACGCTCATGTAAAGCCATTTTATGATCCCACGAAGTAAATGGAGCGCTTTGTTTATTATCAGCTGTACGTCATGTGACCTCACCAACAATGTAAATAATAATTTACCACCACTGGCAGTTTGAATTAAACATTGCGTTGATTCAGTGGCTGAAAGGTTACAAGACTCAGTCAAGCCTGAAATTGAATTTTCATGTTAAATGAACTGTTCGTGCTCCATTAAAGCGAGCGTCTGGCAGCTTGTCCTCTATTTAGGTATTTGTACTGGGTGTGTACTGGGAACACCAACATCCAGTCAAGTTTTACCGTAACATGAATCCGTGCTGATCCTAGAACCAGTGTTCATTACTGTTGTTTTGTCCTGACAGTGAGAAACAGGAAACAAACAGCTGTGCCTGGTTCACTATTTACATCTCATTTGATATGAACCATGTACAGTTACAGTGCAGCAGGTGACACATCATCATATGGACCTTCGTCCTTTAACAGGCTTGATTTTTATCTCTTTGTAGAGGCTGGAATTTTCTCCTTGACTTGAGTAACTGAGTTTAATTAGTCCCTTCCTCGTTCGCTTCTTGTTACTGGCTCCTCGTCTGATTGTGTTATTAGAATCATAAGTTGATGAAATCGTTTGAGGATGTAATTACAATATTTGCAAATGAAACTGGTTTCTAGGAGAAATATTGAGTCTTTTCCACCTTTGGGACGCACACGTTCTGGTTTTGGGGCCGAGGCTTCGGTGGCGTTCACTGAACAGAGGGTCTTTGTTCGCTTGGGACAAAGCTGGTGCTGTGCGTGAGCCCGAAAGACCTTGAGCAGGACACCTGAGCACTCAAACGCCTCCCTGCTATCTATATAACACAGGATGAGCTCACCGTCACAGAGCCACTAATGTTAGTTACCCGCTGCAGCGTAGACCAACCTCAGCTACAGCTGAGGAACTTCACGAGTCAAAAACAACGATGCTCCCAAAGCACCATGACGTGTTTGGCCCCTCGTTTCCTTCACACACACAAATATATATGACTACATATTTGACTATTAGCAAACGGAGCGATGCACAATACGCAGTTTTCCTGACCGACCTTTTATGTGGCAGATTTCACTAACAATCACTTTGTGATGGATGGAATATATGGATGAGTGGTTAAACATCAACACATTAAAGCAGTGCACGCTTGGAGCCTCGGCCTCCAGCGCTTACATACCTGACATAACTAAGCTACTCAAGCTGATACCGCTGCTGCGACACCTCAACCATGAACTATTTTTAGTCCCAACAGCAGCAAAGTCTGAAAATCAGCATCAAATGTCAGAGACAGGACAGAAGCTAAAATATTACAATATGTTTCAGTTTAAAAGAAGTTTACTAATAGTACATTTACATGGACTTCTTTTCACTAGTGTAAACCCATGATGATGTCATTCTATTATGTGAGATATGAATCAACCACACGCCTTCAGTTAACAGAAACCTGGAATAGAAACAATTATGAAAGCACTAAAGCGATTCTTACTAGAAAAGCACTGATTCGTTTTCTGTGGTTTACTCAGACTGAAGTCTGTGTTTAATCTGTGTGCACTCATCACTTTGTTCTGTCAGAACAATGTCACCAGCCTTTTCAGTGCTCGTTGAATGGATTGTTTGAACAGGTCTGGGTTTCTCCATGGCGTAACTGACTGCTCAGGTTAAAGTCCCACCGTGCGTCTGCTGAGATAACGCGTCCCACCACACACCTGGTACCTGAAGCCAGGCCGAGCAGCTGCTGTTTCCATGGAGGAGGCCTGTAAACACTGAGGTCTGCAGGGAGCTCACACTCACGCTTAGATGTACTAACAACAAGCATT